>NC_036852.1:9078539-9110075 GCF_002910315.2 Salvelinus sp. IW2-2015
ACGACACAACAGTAGTAGGCTTGATTACCAACAGCGATGAGACAGCCTACAGGGAGGTGAGGGCTCTGGGAGTATGGTGCCAGGAAAATAACCTCTCACTCAAAACCAACAAAACTAAGGAGATGATCATGGACTTCAGGAAACAGCAGAGGGAGCACCCCCTTATCCACATCAATGGGACCGCAGTGGAGAAGGTGGAAAGCTTCAAGTTCCTTGGCGTACACATCACTGACGAACTGAAATGGTCCACACACACAGACAGTGTGGTGAAGAAGGCGCAACAGTTAATACCCTCACAAACTTTTACAGATGCACAATTGAGAGCATCCTGTCAGGCTGTATCACAGCCTGGTACGGCAAAGCTCTCCAGAGGGTGGTGCGGTCTGCACAACGCATTACCGGGGGAAAACTTCCCTCCCTCCTGGACACCTACAGCACCCGATGCCATAGGAAGGCCAAAAAGATCATCAAGGACATCAACCACCTGAGCCACTGCCTGTTCACCCCGCTATCATCCAGAAGGCGAGGTCAGTACAGGTGCATCAAAGCAGGGACCGAGAGACTGAAAAACAGCTTCTATCTCAAGGCCATCAGACTGTTAAACAGCCACCACTAACATTTTGAGTGGCTGCTGCCAAACATACTGACTCAAAATCCAGCACATTTAATAATGTAAAAATATATGAAAAGATGTATCACTAGCCACTTTTAAACAATGCCCACTTAATATATGTTTACATATCCCTACATTAACTTTCATCTCATATGTATATACGTACATCTATTACCATCTTGACACTTGCCATCTTTATGTAATGACATGTATCACTAGCCACCTTTTAACAATGCCACTTAAATATAATGTTTACCATACCTACATTTCTCATCTCATATGTATATACTGTACTCGATAACCGGTCTACTGGCATCTTGCCTATGCCGTTCTGTAGCCATCAACTCATTCATAATATCATTTATGTACATTTTCTTTCAATTCCTTTACACTTGTGTGTATAAGGTATGTTGTGTGTGAAGATTGTAGTAGATTACTCGTTGGTTATTCTGCATTGGCGAACTAGAAGCACAAGCATTTCGCTAACGCTCGCCATTAACATCTGCTAACCATGTGTATGTGACAAATACAATTTGGATTTGATTTGAATTTGGTTACGCTCCGCGATTCATCCGATAGCACTGAGGAGCTTTACCACATAAGTCACGGTCCCTCATCAATAAGTGCTAGATTATATCGTCCCCACAGTAACTATAAAAAACATATCCAAACTAAAAACCGAATGGATTACAGGCAATATTCCGCGCTGGCGCTAAAGGCTAGAGCTACCGCGGACATGGACGTATATAAAAAGCCCACTATGACAATCCAGAAGACATCAACATGCAAAAGGACAATATATGGAGGAAGGTTGAATCCTATTACACCGCTCCAACGCTAGTTGTGTATGTGGCAGGGCTGCAGACGATAAAGGGAAACCCAGCCATGAGGTTTGCCCAGCAATGCAGTAACTCCAAACCAGCTAACGGCCTTTCCCGCTCGCTTCAAGGATATATACACCGTCCCTGTTTTTCCGGATGAACTGTGTTGATCTTCGCTCTCCGTTGCCGATATGAGCAAAAAGTTGAAACAGGTTAACAATGCACAAGGCCAGCAGGCCAGGACGGAATACCAGCCGCGCATTCTCAAGACCGAGCTGGCAACACGACATTTTCAAATCTTCCTTGTCCTAAGTCTGCTAAATCTTAACATGTTTGAGAGATGACCACCATTGTCCCTGTTCCCCAGAGTGCCAAGGTAACCTGCCCCTAGATGACTTCTCACTGTAGACTCATCTGTAATTATGAGTGCTTTGAAAGGCTGGTCATGAACGCACATCAACACGCATTCATCCCAGACACCCCAGACAGGTATTCCCAAACTGGGGTACGGGGCTACCCAGCAATGGCCGTTCAGTGGTACGCCAAATAAAAATGTGATTCACATTTAAAAAAAAAATATATATTATATATATAGTTTTTTTTATTTATTGCATTTTTCAAACATCCATTTATATTTTCAACGGGGCCTATACAATTGGGTGCGATTTTTTTTCTCACCTGAGTAGCCATCGTTACACTTCCAAAAATAACATATTAAACCATCTAAAGTGTTCCAAGCAAACACAATGTTTCCAAATACAGGTAGCTTAGTCAAATATTTGAATTAATTAGCATCCAATCACATTAACGCGTTACTCTCTTCGCGGGGAATTCCACTAACGGTCCGTATGTAGCCAAACGGTAGCTTCTGCTCATTCCTTTTGCTCGAAAAATTGATAAATGCGTTAAAAAAAGTAAGCGCACTGTCCATAGAGACACATAAAACACTTTACTGGAAGTAAACTGCTACTACCATCAGTTACTTAACACCTGCTCCTGTCAATGACACAAGTTGTTCTGCTTCCACGAGGCACTCCAATGCCAGCATCCAGTAATCTACATTTGTGTAAGCCCAGCTTGCATGGACACTGACAGTTGCTGGAATTTAAGTGCAGCCGAAGAGCTACTGTCCCCCTTACGCTGGAAAGACCGAACAACCAGACGAGGAACGTTGGACCATCGAAAAGGTGCAAATATCATTGAGAAACTATAGAAAGCCATTCAAAAGTGGGTCACTTATAAATGTCCTTGTTTTTTGAAAGAAAGCAATTTTGTCCATTAAAATAACATCATAAACTTGGGCCCCCCCCCCCCCCAATGCGTGGAGCGCTCAGAAATACAATGTAGACATAGTTAATGTTTGTAAATTACTACGCAAGCCCCATACTATTTTTCTGGAGGACTTAATTCTTCCTGCCGGGATATGGCTGGGAACGAGAATCCTGTGAGAAAAGGCCCAAAAAAACTATTACAGACAATGTCTTATTCAAACAACACTGTTTTCACGGACGCATCAGTGACAATGGCCAGGGGATTGATCTGAAAAACAATTACTGCTTCACATATATTGCCATTGAATTTTAGCATTACAAGCTGGATGAGTCAACAGACATTGCGTCCCTGGCACAGCTAACCTGCTATTGTCCGCTTACATTTATGTGGGGGTCAATTAGAAGGAAGACACCCTCTTCTGCAAACCACGGAAACCAGGACAACAGGAGAGGGATATTTTTTAAAGTACTTGGACAGCTTTGTGACAACAAATGGACTTTGGTGGTCAAGATGTTTTGGGCATCTGTACTGATGGCGGCAAAAGCCATGGACAGGAAAGACATTAGTGGAGTGGGAACGCGCAGTGCAAGCAAGTTTCCTCCCGACGGCCACTTGGGTCAACTGCAGCAATTCCACCGAAGAGGCTCTTGCTGCCAAGGGATGCCTGAAAAGCCTGAAAGACGTTTTAGACACGACAGTGAAAATGGTTAAACTTTGTTAAGCAAGGCCCCCTGAACTCTCGTGTATTTTCTGCACTTATGCAATGATATTTGGTCAGCGAACCATAGTAACGCTTCTAAACATACAGAATTGCACTGGTTAACAAGGAGCATAGTATTGACCATGTGTTTTGAATTGAGGAGAGAGCTTTAAAGTTTACTTTACTGACCATTATTTTCACTGTCTCACACGACTGGCCTATCTAGTGTATTTTTTTTTTTTTTTTTTTCTTTTTTTGTTTTTTTTTTTTTCTCGCCTTGAATGATCTGATTCTAAGATTACAGGGACTCTCCGCCAACTATATTTATATTCAATGTGCGGGACAAATTGACGCTATGATTAAGAAGTGGAGCTCTTCTCTTTCTGCATTACATAAGGAGCAACACACCAGTCTGTTCCATTATTGTATGATTTTTTTTGTTGTGCAAATTAAGTTTTACGGACAAATGTCCAAATGTGATATAGCGAGCAGCCTGAGGAGTTGGGTGCACAATTACGCAGGGTACTATACCCGAAACAGATGACCACAACAATGGAATTCCGTTTATCCCCTTCCATGCCCTTCCTCCAGTTCCACCGATATGCGGAACAGAAGAGCCTCATCGAAATTGCAAGCAAAGCAGTTCTGTGACAAATTTAATTTAATCAGAAGCCACTGCCAGATTTCTGGATTGGCTGCACTCAGAGTCATTCTTTGCCCTTGGCAAATCGTGCTGTTAAGACAACTGATGCCCTTTTTGCAACCACATACCCTGTGTGAGTTGGATTCCGGCCCTTACTAGCATGAAAACTAAATACAGGCAGATGTGTGTGGAAAATATTTAAGACTAAGACTCTTCTCTAATACAACCTAACATTGCGAGTTATGTACATCCTTTCACAGCACACCCTTCTCATTAACCTGGGTGAGTTATTCACAATTTTCGATTACCAACAAGGTTTTTACATGAAATATGGTTAAATAAAGACGCAAAATTATTGATTATTATTATGTTATTTATTTGTGCCCTGGTCCTATAAGAGCTCTTTGTCACTTTCCACAAGCCGGGTTGTGACAAAAACTCACACAACGTTTATGTTAAATAAATGTATCGTATCGTGTGTGTGCGACAGGCTTACAATGGATGGGCAAAAAACAACATTTGAGAGTGCGCTGACCCTGGTGCTAGAGGGGTACGCAGCTGGAGGTTGAATGTTTGAAGGGGTATGGACTATAAAAAAGTTTGGGAACCACTGCCACTAGACCCACTCCAATTCACATACCGCCCCAACAATCCACAGATGGACACAATCTTAATTGCTACTTCACACTGCCCTCTCCCAACTGGACCAGAGGGGAAATAACTGTGTGATCATACTATTTCCATAGGAGACTACAGCTTAGCGTTCAACCACCATAGTCCCTCAAGCTCCTCACCCTGAGGACTGTACCCCTCCCTCTGCAAGCTGGATCCTGGACTTCCCTGAATGGGGCCAGTCCCCACGGTGGTGAGGGTAGGCAAACAACACCTCTTGCCATGCTGACCCTCAATACAGAGGGCCTCCTCAGGGGATGTGTCTAGTCCACTCCTGTTACTCCCTGTTCACCCACGACTGTGTAGCTACGCACAACTCAATAAAATCTCAAGTTGGCTGAAGACACGACGGCAATGAGTCAGCCTACAGGGAGTCAGGACAACATGGTGCCAGGACAACATCTCTCCCTCAATGTCAGTAAAACCAAGGAGCTGGATCGTGGACTATGGTAAAGAAGAGGGAGAAACATGCCCCCATCCACCATCAACAGGGCTGTTGTGGAGCAGGTCGAGAGCTTAAATTCGCTTGGCGTCCACATCACTAAAGACTTAACATGGTCCACACACACCCACACAGTCGTGAAGAGGGCAAGGAAGCATCTCTTTCCCCTCAGGAGAATGAAAGATTTGGCATGGGCCCTCGGATTCTTCAAA
The DNA here is from genome assembly GCF_002910315.2 of Salvelinus sp. IW2-2015. Lineage (NCBI taxonomy): Eukaryota > Metazoa > Chordata > Actinopteri > Salmoniformes > Salmonidae > Salvelinus > Salvelinus sp. IW2-2015. The sequence goes on from NC_036852.1 coordinate 9,083,915, forward strand.
TTTAGTTCTCACAGCTGCCACCATCGAGAGGCATCTGCGAAAGCCTGCATCACCATTTGGTATGACAAATGCACCGCCCTTGACCTCAAAGCGCTACAGAGAATGATGCAAACACCCAGTACGTCACTGGGGCCGAGACGAAATCCCCCCCCCCCCTTCTAATTTCCTTAATTTTTGTGGCTAGAGTCAAATACTTTCTGTGGCACACATCAGAGTCAATACTTTCTATTGAACAAACTTCAAGTCAGGTAGGCAACCGAAATGATGTATGTGTGTTATATTAAACATACAGGAGGGAGTCAAATGTAGGCAAGCAATAAACATTTCAGAACAACTACTAGCGGGGAATAAGACATGGGAGAGATGACGAATTTTGGCAAAGAGATTTATTTATAGACTTATACACTTGAAACAAATAGCAAATAGATGTATTCATAGACTAAGTTGAAACAAATAGCCAAACCGAAAACTGCAGACATTACTGCCTCCCCGTGATCAAAACGGCATAAAAAAAATGAAACACAGCCTAACGTGATCATTGACAGCTGACTTGAAGGACAAAATGCTTTCTGCTACTAAGATCAGTGAAATGTAGGCTAAACTGACAACGGAGTGAAGAGCAGAAATCTCAACTAGCAAGCAAGTCACAGCAATGAAGAATTGAGTGAGTGTGCGTTCACGCGAATGGGGTGGAGAATCCTGGATACAGTAGCATAGGCCTACTGTACTTTTAGTTTGGTGCCAGCATTTGAAGTCATCATTGTGGATTTAAAGCCTGTATTGTGTGGCTTTAATATTTCATGTCATAAAGCTTTCAAGACGTTTATGCATTTGAGCCTAACCAAAGACAATTTTGTTGAGCTAAGACAGTTTTCTTTGATGTGTAAATTATCAGACTGTTCGTTTATCTTCTTGAAGACATTGAAATAAATGAAATTACCTTTTGTTGGCATAATTCAAGCTATAGGCGATGCAAATTAGTTTAAAACTAAACGATCCGATGGAGGAACATGCCAGGCTTAAGTCCTCTGAAGGACTTGACCTGAATATCACCATATATAGTTTTCTCTTTCAATGGTGTAATCAGTTAGCAAAGCATCCACTGTTGCTTGCTAGGTCTGCAGCCTGGTCTCATAGACTACACGTAACATAGTAAATGTACACTCAAATTAGTATGCTATGTTACATTTGGTATGGTTACATAAGACATATGGTTACTTAAGGCAAAAAAGATGGGTGGGTGGGTGGATAATGCACGTCTAGTAACCCAAAAGTTGCATGTTCAAATCTCATTACGGAGAACTTTAGCCTTTTAGCTTATTAGCAACTTTTCAACTACTTACTACTTATTAGCTACTTTCCAACTACTTAGAATGTCATCTAACCCTTTCCCTAACCCTAACCGTTCAACCTAACTCCTAACCTTAAGCCTTACCTTAACCCTAACCCTTAGCCTAGCTAACGTTAGCCACAAAAAAATTGTAATTCGTAACATATCATATAAATTGTAATTCGTAACATATCATAACAATTGGATGATGGACATCCACAAATGAATACATATCATACGAAACGTAACATGTCATACTAAATGTGGTGTATCGGATGTACGTAAAGAATAATACGAAATGCTCTGAGACCAGGTTTGTGCATGTTCTATGAATCAATTTAGCCTACCTTGTATTATTTATAATCATGTTTTATGTTGGCCTTCCGCTCACAATCTAACAGTTTTTTTCCAAAGATTTTTTATTTCTTAATGGCCTTGTCAAGTAACTGGCATGTGCCTCCTGAGTAGTGCAGCAGTCTAAGGCACTGCATTGCAGTTCTAGAGGCGTCACTACAGATCCGAGTTAGATCCCGGGCTGTGTCGCAGCCAGCCGCAACCGGGAGACCCATGAAGCGGCGCACAATTGGCCCAGCGTCATCCGGGTTAGGGGAGGGTTTGGCCAGATGGGATGTCCTTGTTCCATCACGCTCTAGCGATTCCTTGTGGTGGCCGGTTGCATGCATGCTGACTTCGGTTGCCAGATGTATGGTGTTTCCTCCAAAACATTGGTGCTGCTGGCTTCCGGGTTAAGCGGGCAGTATGGCTTGGTGTGAGGTATGACATTCCTCCTTGTATGTTTATATGATGACATGATGAGCCCTGTATCTTTATATGACCACGTAATGAGCGTTTCGTAATATAATAATAATAATATATGCCATTTAGCAGACGCTTTTATCCACTGCTTTTATCCTAAGTGACTTACAGTCAGGCGTGCATTCTTCCTCTACAATTATCCAAAGGGTGTTTTTATATGGCACAGTCTGTGGGTGATGAACATAGGCGTTGCCATAAGATGGAGCTTATACAGAATTCCATTAACAGGCTAAAGCAAACACATTTAGACACTATATGAAGTGATTAGAAAGTACAAGTGTGAATGCTTTTGGGACGCACCCAGATAGAGAGCTTCTAGGTCAAAGGTCATGTCCTGCTCAATGCACTGGTAAATTGTCAGGCATGCACATGTAGATAGAGTTGACCTTCTCTTTGTAGCTTCTTTGCCATCTGCCTAGTTTCTTCTCGCGAATACCAGAGACCTGAGAACGACAGAGGCTACATATCATCACATACTATATGTTAAACAGACACATGTATAGCTGGCTTTGCAGAACAAGCATTATTTTTTTATTTTTTTTATTTTAACACCTTTCAATCACTTCTATGTAAATAGATCAGTTAGCTACCTCGGGCTGGTGTTGTAGCACATCCTGTTGAAACAAAGTCCTACAACACAAGCAAAGAGCATCAGCGCAGTCACACAATTAACCCTTCATGTCACAATATTCAATAACACTTGCAGGTAAATAGTGTCAGATTGATATGCAGTCTTAAAGGGAGAGATCACTTTCTACATTTAAGTAATTTAGCAGACACTCTTATCCAGCACAATTTACAGTATGGAGTGCATATATTTTTCATACTGTTCCCCCGTGGGAATCAAGCTCACAAACCTGGCGTTGCAAGCGCAATACTCTACTAAGTGAGCCACACAGAACTACATTGAGTTTAAGGTCTTAGTCCTATTTCCATAAATACCGGTCTTTTATCAACCAGCACATTTGAGTTCAACCATAATATTTGTTGTAATATTTGCTCTATCTTTTCTGGGGGATGAAATTGAAATTGTAACCAGCTCTGCAATGCTTGGTTGAAAAAGAGAGATACTTTGAAGAAGTTTTCATTTTCAATTAATCGAATATGAGACATGGCAATCTGCACAAAGGCAAAAAGGTCATTTTTAAACAATGGATGAGCTTTTCTTAATAATCTACTTGAGAACCATTTTGGGTTCAAGTGAAACTTGTGAAGCTTTTAGAGAGAGGTTTAGTGCTTTTATTTTTAATAATCTCAACCAACCCAGTTCATATTCATTATATAGATAGGCACGCTTCATCTTATCTGGTTTAGCATCCCAGATAAAGCAAAGTATTCTTTACTCATATGATTTGAAGAAAACGAATCATCAGGAGTAGGCAGTGCCATAAGTGAGTAAAGTGAGATATCACTATGGAGTCAATCAGTGTAGTTTTTCCATAAATAGACAGGTATTTACCTCTGCATGGTTGCAGGATCTTGTCTATTTTTACTAGTTTTCTATTGGAATTCATTGTGGAGAGTGTAATGTAAAAGCTGTGTTTTTTAAAGATCCAATGCTTAATATGGTACACGTATCATAATTGTTTGTCCAGAGAGGCCAGAAAAGTTATCTAGATCTTCAATGAGAATTTGCAGGGATCTAGATTGCGGACTTTATATATACAACTTGAGTCATCAGCATACATGGACACCTTTGTTTAGATTTCATTGGATTTCTAATCCTCTAATGTTATTATTTGATCTGATTTTAATTGCTAGCATTTCAATGGTCATAACGAGTAGAATGGTGACAGCGGACACCCTTGTTTAACCCCTCTAGACAGTTCAAAACTCTCTGAGAAGTAGCCTGTTTTTACTATTTTACACCTGGGGTTGCTAAGATGTTGTAGTACTCAAGACCGGTCTCGGTCTCGAGACCACATACTGAGTGTCTAGGTCTTGTCTTGGTGTTAGATACATTTGTACACGGTCTTGACTCGGTCTCGGACAGTGAGGACTTGTAATTTCTTCATGAGRCCAGCTGAGTAAAAACTCAGAATTATCATCTTCCAATAAGTCAGCACATGAAAGCACTTCACAAGGCCAAATATATACACTCCTTTCTTGAAACATKAATACAGTATCTTAACAGCCTTTATATGTATTATAGACAAGTTGGCAAAGTGGCGAACCTATAGGAGAGTGCACTTTTTGTAAAACACAAAGGGCTAGTGGTGTAGTGTAGGCWATACGCAGGTACAGTATAAACCATCAACCCCATTTTTTTCAGTGGACATTGCGTATACTCACTTCTTAATTCCTACTGATGCATATCAAAGTAGTGTAGTGGAGGTATACGATTTATGAATTATGTAGTACAATAGAGAAATCATGCACAAAGTAGCCTACACAATCGCAAAGCACGTGAAATATATTCACATGCGCGCCACACACAGCCTAGTTTTAGCGGAATATCATCTGCAGACAGCAAGAGTGTGCAGCTCTCATCTGAAATTCTATTAAGAAATAATATAATTTTTCACACAGGAGGTCTTTCCTTTGATGGGCTGTACATTTAGGAACTTCTTGGCAAAATTTAAGTTTACCCACTTCTCCAGGCACCACTACACCACTGCATAGGGCCGATGGAAAGACAGCAGTCACACACAGCATGATGTTAAAGGATAAGCAGTCCATAAACTCTGACAAATAAGCCAGTTGGTCCCAATCATAAGAATACAAAAAACACCACCATTAAGCATTTCCCAATCTAAATTTATTACTCCCATTGAAGAAAACAATTCACGTTTAGCACACAAACTTAAAATGGAGAACTGACAGCAGTTGTAACTACTTTGCAGATATTGAAACAAACAGACAATCATACAGTGGCATTCGGAAAGTATTCAGATCCTTTGAACTTTCCACATTTTGGTGACGTTACAGCCTTATTCTAAAATGGATTAAATTTTTAAAAAATCCTCATCAATCTACACACAATACCCATAATGACAAAGCGAAAAAACAGGTTAGCAAAATTTGTCAAAAAAAGAAAATACCTTATTTACATAAGTGATTCAGGACCCTTTGCTATAGAGACTCGAAATTGAGCTCAGGTGCATCCTGTTTCCATTGATCACCCTTGAGATGTTTCTACAACTTGATTGGAAGTCCCACATGTGTAAATTCAATTGATGGACCAATTATTTGGAAAGGCACAACCTGTCTACATAAGGTCCCACAGTTGACATGGTATCTTAGAGAAAAAAACAAAGCCGAAAAGACTTCCAAGACAGGATTGTGTCGGGGCACAAGATCTGGGAAGTTTACCCAATTTTTTTTGCAGCAATTGCAAGGTCCTTAAGAACCCAGTGCTCTCCATCATTCTTAAATGGAAGAAGTTTGGAACCACCAAAACTGAGCAATCGGGGCGAAGGGAGGCCTTGGTCAGCGAGGTGACCAAGAACCCGATTGTCACTCTGACAGCTCTTCAGAAGTTCCTCTGTGGAGATGGGAGAACCTTCAGAAGGACAACCATCTCTGCAAGCACTCTGCCAATTCAGGCCTTTATGGTAGAGTGGCCAGACAGAAGCCACTCCTCAGTAAAAGGCACATGACAGAACGCTTGGAGTTTGCCAAAAGGCATCTAAAGGACGGCAAGACCGCATGAAGACAAGATTCTCTGGTCTGATGAAACAAGATTGAACGCTTGGCCTGAATGCCAAGCGTCACGTCTGGAGGAAACCTGGCACCATCTCTACGTGTGAAGCAGGTGGTGGCATGTTTCAGCTGCAGGGACTGGGAGACTAGTCAGGATTGAGGGAAAGATTAATGGAGCAAAGTACAGAGAGATCCTTGATGAAAACCTGCTCCAAAGTTGCTCAGGAGCCTACAGACTCGCTCTGCAAGGGCCAGCCTCTCCAACAGCGACCAGACGACACACTAAGCAACCGAGCAGCCAAGACAATGCAGGAGGAAGTCGCTTCTTGGACAAGTCTCTGAATGTCCTTGAGTGGCCCAGCCAAAGCCCAGACTTGAACCCGATCGAACATCTCTGGAGAGATCTGAAAATGTCTGTGCAGCRTCGCTCCCCATCCAACCTGACAGAGYTTGAGAGGATCTGTGGAAAGGGAGAATCTCTCCAAATAGAGGTGTGCCGAACTTGTAGCGTCATACCCAAGAAGACTTGAGGCTGTAATCACTGTCAAAGGTTCTTCAACAAAGTACTAAGTAAAGGATCTGAATACTTATGTAAATGTATTATTTCAGTTTTTTATTATGGGGTATTGTGTGTAGATTGATGAGGGGAAAAAACAATATAATCAATTTTAAAATAAGGCTGTAATGTATGTAACAAAATGTGAAAAAAGTCAAGGGGTCTGAATATTTTCCAAATGCACTGTATTATCAGTYMAATATATCTAATTCCCAGTTTATGCTACAAAACCAACTTTGTGGGAGGTTTTCAAAATAGGTTATRTTTGACTCAACGTTCAATACACCACGGCATTTTGGCAGAATAGATGGATGCAGTTCAATGCATGATTAAGATAATTCACCAATACATTTTTTGGTAGTCCAAAAAATATTGCTATCAGGTTGTAAATCACAGCTGGCCTGGTACATTGTTTGTTGCCTCCATTCGGGATGCACTGTTTCAGTTTCAATGACTCAATATTCTGGACAAAAACAGATGAATKTAACTAAGGCTGGGTGTCACGCCCTGACCATAGATTGCTTTGTATGTTTCTATGTTTTGTTTGGTCAGGGTGTGATGTGGGTGGGCATTCTATGTTGTATGTCTAGGTTGTCTATTTCTGTGTTTGGCCTAGTATGGTTCCCAATCAGAGGCAGGTGTCGGTCGTTGTCTCTGATTGGGAGTCATATTTWGGTAGCCTGTTTTTCTTTGGGTTTTGTGGATGGTTGTTTCCTGTGTCTGTGTTATCACCATACGGGACTGTTTCGTTTTCGTTTTGTATTTCATGTTGTTATTTTGGTATTTCTTAGTGTTCAGTTAATTAAACCGAATATGAACTTATCCACGCTGCATATTGGTCCGACATCTTCTCTCTTCCAACGACGAGCGTTTTCACTGGGAATGTCACTACATCAAACTAGCAAGGCAATGATCACAAGTCAGAGTCATACGTGGCTAATAGGCTTAGCCAGGTATCTATTTATGTCGAAGGTAGGTAAAACCAGGATGCTAACGTTAAGCTAGAATAGCTAGCCTAGATTAGCTTGCTAAGAAGAATGTTCATGTCGTGCTATTGGAGGGAGTGGGTAAGTGACTGAATTTTTTCCCTATATCTTTTCGGTGGCTATACCAGCTAGAGTGGCAGGTGTCATTTGTTTAGCTAGCAAACATTTGAACGACTGTTATCCAGTTAGCATGTCTCTTGCGTTTTGCAAAATTCACTCTGGCTATCTACTCGTTTCAGAGCACTCCTCGTCTGAGGTGTGCCAGAGCGCAGAAAAACTGATGATTTATGAACGCGCAAGCACCTGCCTGAAATTGACAAACGGTGTCAGTAAAACGTGACAAAGTAATAGTTAGTCAAGAATGCTCTAGATACATGTAACAGCCCAACCAGCTCTCTACGGCGGGTAAAATGGTCGGAGCGTGAGGTGTTCTCTCATTTGTGTCTGGAAGTAGCTAGCTAGCAAGCTAGCCAACTTTAGACAGTTAGCTTGGGTGCTTGCTTGGGACAAGCATGCATTGGCAGGCAAGCTGCAAGAAGAACAACGAGGCTACAATTCCTCATAGTTTGTCAGTGTAATTTTGACAGCCAACTAGCTGAAAAAGTTTGAGAGGGTTTATCTAATGTTCCTTTGTTAGATTTCAGCTCATCTTGCTCTGGCTAGAATTAGTTGTTGATCTTGTTGTTGTTGATGTTTATAACTGAGGGAGAGAGAGAATATATTTCCAGGTTGTTCGATTAATAGGAATGTAAAGTTCCCAAATGTAAGAGGACTCCCATGGTGTTTACATATTTGCAGAAATCCATTCAGGTTCATTCTGCTCGCCTCCTACCTCTGAGGAAGTACAGTTCCCGCTCAGCCCAGTCAAAACTGTTCGCTGCTCTGGACCCCAATGGTGGAACAAATCCCTCACGACGCCAGGTCAGCGGAGTCAATCACCACCTCCGGAGACACCTGAAACCCCACTCTTTAAGGAATACCTAGGATAGGATAAAGTAATCCTTCTAACCCCCCCCCCCCTTAAAAGAGTTAGATGCACTATTGTAAAGTGGTTGTTCCACTGGATATCATAAGGTGAATGCACCAATTTGTAAGTCGCTTCTGGATAGAGCGTCTGCTAAATGACTTAAATGTAAATGTAAATGTAAATGTTTATTTTGTGGCTTTTGGCAAATGTGCTCAATATGATCTAAAGTCACTCGTTGCACTTGCCCTGAATACACACAGTCCAGTTCAAAGTGAATGATTGCAGGTCGTGTGGTAAATTGCTTGTTCATATAAAGGCCTACTGTAGCTCTGATTGGCTATAGCGCACCGGTCTGTGTAGGTCTGTGTTTTTATTCAGTTTTATTTACTGCAGTGTCTATTAAATGTCCAAACGCACGGCCGCTTTCYCACTTTATATTGCTATAGAATTTTTTTAAATGCCTTAGTATACATAATTTACAAACAATCCAAGAATTTATGAAAATGTGAAAATGACCATATCTAAGTGGTCGCTTTTTTAAAAAAGTTTAATTTCTTCCTGGGGGTGTATATGAAAAKATTTTAATAAGATTTCATGTTGCTAAAATGCTGTCAGTTCCACTTTAAATGCAACAAAGTTTCACACACAAGTTATTTTCAAGGAGAGAGCAAGACCCCAGATTATGATGATCATTTGAAACTTAACTTCTTGTTGAAAGTTGTTTTTGAAGACGGAGAAGCTAACAAATTAGCAACAACATCCTCTTTGATAACACCTGCTGCAGCTGCTGCAAACTACCTGACAACAAAAGCTAGCTGGCTAGACTGTGGGAAAATTACTGCTCACTGTTGCGCAGTGACCTGTTGGTCTTCAAGAAGGCAGAGGTTTACGTAGATTTTTGTAAAAACGCTCCCACCCATTAAGTCAAAATGTGATTGGTTGATTCCACTGTCACTCCAACATTTGTCCCTAATACAGTTGAATGGCAGATAAAGTTATGTAGATAAAGTTATCTAGATAACTTTATCTGAGCTAGGTAGATTTATCTCCCCAGAGACCAGCAAAGAAAAATCCTTATTGGATATTTTTTTTCTGTTCCCTTTCCTTTCCAATAAAAACTGAAGAGATTAAATTAGAACACCATTGAAAATAATAGTTCTATAATCATTATTTTTGAAATCCTTAGCCCTTCTCTGAAGGTGTAGAAGGCCCATTGTTCCCCACTGTGTTTGGGTTAGCAATAATGTTGTTCTGAAATATTAACATAGAAATATTGGAMATTTTGAACTCTCATTATGTTTGTGATTTGACAAAATTGCAATCATGGTCTTCAATTGGACTCGCATTTTTCTGGTCTCGGTCTTGACTCGGACCCCTTGTCCCCCTCCCGGTCTCTGTCTTGACTCGGTCTCGCCCCCCCTCCGGTCTCGAACACAACACTGGGTRGCTATACATTACTTTTACCCATTGAATAAGAGACTCACCGAAATTGAAAAAAATCCAGTTATTCATTCATAAAATCCAGTTTGATGGATCATATATGGTCATATATGATAATGTACTGCTAAAATCCGAACAGGACCACTAGCACCAACCTGTGTATCTTCAGTTTGTGTAGGATGGTGATGAGAGCATATGAGAGAATGAGCATGATCGACAAACTCAGACACGTGATCGACAGTCGAGTGAAATCAGGAAATCGGCTCATTTCTGAAGGACAAGAAGGAAATAAAAATATACTTTTTTTGCTTTTACTGGTTGCTTAATGGCAATTCTACTGCGTTAGCATGAATGTTACTGGCCTTGTACACAGTCAGGGTTTTACAACTGATGTACAATACATTTGGCAGATTGAATGTGATACAACAGAGAGTATTTTTCATGGAACCCAAAAGGGTTATACCTGGAACCAAAAAGGGTTATACCTGGAACCAAAAATGGTTCTCCTATGGGGACAACCGAAGAACCCTTTTGGAACCCTTTTTTTCTAAGGGTGTATATCACATCAGCTGTGTCAAATGTATTGTACATCAGTTGTGTGTACAGGGCCTTTATGTTTTGAATAAGATGTGCATATATGATATATTTAATAACTACAGTGGTGTAGTACATTTTCATGCCATCCTGTAACTCACCATGGTTTTTTTCATCTGTTGTCCCATCAGTTCCATTGTCACTTTGTTTGTTTTGGTTGGGAGAATGTGCACCTGTGTGTCCAATAGGTTGATAAAMCGTAATCATAACCATACATAAAGCTGTTTTGTACACAACCAACAATATCGACAGACTGTAGAAATCAGCGGAATACATCACACAAAAGAGCACACGTCTTTGCAAAAAATCACAGTTAGATTCTGTGAAAGAATTAAGGCTACTGGCTACCTGACAGGCTCACTTTCCTGTTGAACTTGTCATCTTTCATCTCGAATCCGCAGGAYATAAAACAATATAAAGTGCCTTGCAAAAGTATTCAGACCCCTTGGATTTCTCTACATTTTTATTGTGTTACAAAGTGGAAATAAAATGGATTGAATCGTCATATTTTTAAAGATAAATACAAATACAAAACTTTGCATAATATGAACGTAAAACCTTTGACTTCTTACCCCAGCATGTTGAAAAGACAAACAGAACCATGAAAAAACCATTGGCCATCCTCTCAAAACTTCTCTCTTACTTAATATTTAAATACAGTAGTACAAAACAATATGCAAGCAGCACCTTATCRTTTCTTGGCTAGTGCCATCTTTACTGTCTTGATACATTAAGTCCAAAGAAGTAGCAAAAATGTATTTCTCACTTTTCAACCGACACGTCAGAAATGCTAATGATTGTATTAGGATATCCTGTTCCCCCCCACACACACACACACACACACACACAAACAAACAGTCTCATCGCTCTCATCTTGGTCTTTATTGTAGCAGAAAATGTGTTCTCAATGAATTATCTGGTTAAATAAAAGGCACAATAAAAAATGAACACACACACATTATAAATGGTCATGACTTTCATCCCTTGCACTTGTTCGAGTGTCTGCTAGTGTCAACTACTGTGATAATGCAAGAAATGTTTGGTTATTGCTGTAGGCCAAATACACTCCACAAAGAGCTCATATTGAGAAGCATGTTTCTGTACATGTGAAAAGATAAACAATTTGAAAAGACATCATGTTTCATCACACTGTGACCAATAGGGAGCAGCAGAAAACTAAACTCTTGATCAGCTCAGATTGTTGTAGTAGTGTAGTCATAGCAAGCAACATGATGGCTGGGCATAGAGCATAGTGTGCTTCAAACTCTGCGGTAGTACAGTATCTTATGTTTTATTGGAATTCCTGTGTGTGTCTGTGTGTGTGTGTATACACCCATGCAGACTCCGGCATAGGTGTATTGTAGTCAGCAGCTGTGACCGCTKGACCACACAGGCACTGAGGCCACTAGTCATTTATTCTGCATATTGATTGCCTTGAACATATACAATAATTGAGCTAAAACAATTGATCTAACATAAAAATACATTTACACCCACAAATATGTCCAGTTATTATAATCCACATATGAGAYGCGCTGTAGYCTAYATAGACTACTTGAACTGGCACCTAGTGAACCTGCAGTCTAAGGCACAATGTAGGTACGGTACTGCATTGTATAAATACCGCTTCTAGCTGCCCCTCTGGCAGTCATTCWAAATATTTCTTCAGCTATTCAAACCCTTCTGCTGCAGGATTCTTTTCCTACTGCTATTAAACAGGCCAAATTAAGATCCGACATCTGTACGATAAAATTTTACCTGTTTGCGTATCTGTTTCACACACTTTTTTTAAAGAAAAATACATAGGAGGTCAATACAACCTGTCAATTTATATTCGCACATTGTAAAAAAARAARTWWAAAAAAAGACGTAAAATAGCCTAATGGCCTTGTCAAGTAACTGGCATGTGCCCCCGTTACCATTGGTGCCAGGTGGCGTACACCACTAAGGCGGTAAACTCTGAATCTACAAGTTGCGGTAAGTGTGCGTTCGAGGAAAAAGCRATTCACTTCTGGTCGCATATGTGACGAAGTGGATGATTATTATAACAATGCATATAAAAGGTTGTACATTTAAGTGTACACGTCTCCATACTGTGTCTAATAGCAGGTTAAAACTGAAGATTTGACTCCATGTGACCAAGCAGTCTATAACATAGATTGCACATATCCATTTGGTGTGTGAGGTACRACATTCCTCCTTGTATGTTTATATGATTACATGAATATCCCAGTATCTTTATATGACCACAAAATGTGCGTTTCGTAATATAATAATAATAATATATGCCATTTAGCAGACGCTTTTATCCACAGCTTTTATCCTAAGTGACTTACAGTCAGGCGATAATTCCTCTACAATTATCCAAAGGGTGTTTTTATATGGCACAGTCTGTGGGTGGTGAACATAGGCGTTGCCATAAGATGGAYCTTATACAGAATTCCATTAACAGGCTAAAGCAAACACATTTAGACACTATAGAAAGTGTTGGTGAAGTACAAGTGTGGACGCTTTTGGGAYGCACCCAGATAGAGAGCTTCTAGGTCGAAGGTCATGTCCTGCTTCCTGTGCTGGTAATTTGTCAGGTATGCACATGTAKATAGAGTTGACTYTCTCTTTGTAGCTTCTGTGCCCTTTCTTCTCGCTTATACCAGAGACCTGAGAACAACAGAGACTACATATCATCACATACTATATGTTAAACAAACATGGTTTGCGTCATCATCAAACAGGGGATATAGCACATGCATAGCAGGCTTTGCAGAACAAACAGAATTTGGCCTTTTCGTTTTAACAACTTTTAATCACTTAAATAGATCAGTGATCTACCTTGGGCTGGTGTTCTACCACATCCTGTTGAGACATAGACCTATAACACAAACAACGAGGATCAGCACTGTCACATAGACACACAATTAACCCTTTAAGTCAAAGAGCCTAATGACCTTGTAAAATAACTGGCATGYTATTGTCACAATATTCAATAACACTTGCAGGTAAATAGTTTCAGATTGATATGCAGTCAGAAAGGGAGAGATCACTTTTTACATTTAAGTCATTTAGCAGAAACTCTTATAAAGCACAACTTTCAGTAGTGAGTGCATACATTTTTTGAGCCACACGGGACTACATTGTGTTTAAGTGTCACGTTCTGACCTTTATTTCCTTCGTTTTGTCTTTATTTAGTATGGTCAGGGCGTGAGTTGGGGTGGGCAGTCTATGTGTGTTTTTCTATGTTGGGGTTTTGAGTTCGGCCTGGTATGGTTCTCAATCAGMGGCAGCTGTCAATTGTTGTCCCTGATTGAGAATCATACTTAGGTAGCCTGGGTTTCACTTTTGGTTTGTGGGTGTTTGTTTCCGTGTGAGTGTTCGTTGCCACACGGTACTGTTTCGGTTTCATTTGTTTCACGTTTATTGTTTTGTATTTTGTAGTGTTCAGTTTGTCTTTAAATAAACATTATGGACACTTACCACGCTGCATATTGGTCCTCCGATCCTTCTCGCTTCTCGTCAGAAGAGGAGGACGACAGCCGTTACATTAAGGTCTTAGTCCTGATCTTAATCTTAATCTAGTGTCCTCCAAATCACGTTTCATCCATTAGCTGGATTAAACTATCAACATCCAGAATAACCTGGCTAGATTTTTGGAGAATKAAGTAATTCTAGCAGAAACTGATTGTTTAAAAAAAGTTAGTTMATTTTGGGGGTATTTATTGAATATTGAAACATACAACCTACCTGCAGTGAAGCCGCTCAACATTTACATTACATTCAGTCATCTAACAGACTCCCATGCAGAGCGGCSCACAGGAGAAACCAGGGTCAAGCGCCCCGCCCAAGGGCACGTCGACAGATCTCMCACCAAGTCAAATCGAGGACTCGAACAAAATACTTTTCGGCTACCGGCCCAAGCTCCCAACTGCTAGGCTACTAACCATCCAAGATCCCCCGACAGTTCCCCAAGAGCTGCCCCTCAACCATCCGAGACCCCCACCCAAAGTCCCTCGCCCCGAAAAATAACTCTCCCTCCACTCTCCGCTTTTTGTTGTTGTTTATTTTGACTTTAATTTTGACTTTTATCTTTGACCGTCATTCTATCCCTCGCCCAACAACTCCAGTCCCACTTGTCTCCAGTTCCTCATCCCAACCCTCAGTTTCCCTCAGCCCATCCCACCTATCTCTGCTGGCCACCCTCTCCGGATTTCTACGCGCCATATATCTTTCAACTATGCTGTGATGTTTAACATACAATTTGAATCTATCTAATCGACTAGAATCCACAAATTGCGAGTTGAAGATAAATACTTTTACTAAGAGTATTAGTATATTAGTAATTGACCGACCAGGTCTCTTCAGATCTCCCAACAATGCTATTTCTATGGTCAATCTTAGATTAATGTTATGCTTTTTCAGCCATTCCTGAACCGGAGACCAGAAACAGGCTACCTGAGAGCAATACAAGAACAAAAGGTCAATTGATTCTGTATCCTCACAACAAAATCTGCAGAGCTGCAATGATTGTATGCCCCAAGTATTCAACATTTTCTTGTTGGCAAGAATTCTGCACAAGCATTTTAGCTGAAAAGCATGATGTCTTGAATCGTACGTTTTTTCATATATCAAGTCCTACAACCTGTGCCATGAAATCCGTACATAAAAAAATCTATTCACAGTTATTTTTTACAATCTGTATGGCACAGCTGTCAACATCCTGGTCCTCAAATGAAACTGGTATACATTCCTATTTTTGCTATTTTTGTTCCTCCGCCAGTTTTGATCCTTTATATTGGACAGACAGACGAGTTCCCTACTTCCTACCGCTGCCACTTGCCTCCTCCATTTTTGGTGTAGTGCTGTAATCAATTAGTTGTAATCTTGAAATGAGCAGACCTTCCCATAACTCCATGAAAGACATAACTCTACCATTCCAATTTACAATATCATTTAGGGAAAAAAATACCCTTTTCAAACATCTTTTCCATAAATACCGGTCTTTAATCAACCAGCACATTTGAGTTCAACCATAATATTTGTTGTAATATTTGTTCTATCTTTTCTGGGGGATGAAATTGAAATTGTAACCAGCTCTGCAATGCTTGGTTGAAAAAGAGAGATACTTTGAAGAAGGTTACATTTTCAATTAATTGAATATGAGACATGGCAATCTGCACAAAGCCAAAAAGGTCATTTTTAAACAATGGATGAGCTTTTCTTAGTAATCTACTTGAGAACCATTTTGGGTTCAAGTGAAACTCGTGAAGCTTTTAGAGAGAGGTTTAGTGCTTTTATATTTAATCATCTCAACCAACCCAGTTCATATTCATTATATAGGCACGCTTTATCTTGTCTGGTTTAACATCTCAGATAAAGAAACATATTTTTTGCTCATTTGATTTGAAAACCCCCCCGAATCATCAGGAGTAGGCAGTGCCATAAGTAAGTGAGTAAACTGAGATATGATTATGGAGTTAATCAGTGTAATTTTTCTATATATAGACAGGTATTTACCTCTCCATGGTGGCAGGGTCTTGTCTAATTTTATATTGAAATTCACTGTGGAGAGCTAATTTATATATTTTGTGACATGAATACTAAGTATGTCTACTTCACCGTCAGCCCATTTTTATAGATACTCTGCAGGGTAATGTAAAAGCTGTGTTGTTTAATGATCCAATTCTTAATATTGTACACTTATCATCATTCTTTATCCAGAGATGCCAGAAAAGTTATCTAGWGCTTCAATGAGACGTTGCAGGGATCTAGCWTGCGGACTTTATATAAAACTTGAGTCATCGGCATACATGTACACTTTTGTTTTAAAGTGTTAGGGTTGCGTCAATTCAATCTGGTATAAGGATAAGTATGACGATGAGTCACCGATTGTATGCTATGTATTATTTATTAACTAAGCAATAAATGGCAAATGCAATTTTCGTATATACGGGTTCAATRTAWCATCACGCAGGATRARACASRGAACTGGGCAACACCCCAAAMCCCCTCMCCTATATACTCTAACAGTGTTARTTCCTGCTTCAGAGCAAGCCTGTTAGAGTAGAGGTCCAGTGTGGTTTAGACTTACTGGCCTATCGCTGGTGTTGGCGCTTAAGCTAGTCCAGCCCCTTAGCGCTCCGGAGGGTCCGCTGTTATCTTGAYAGAGTGTTGCTGTCTTGCMCCACACCCCTGTTGCATTCACAGTTCCTGTTTTCTTGTCTTT
Source organism: Salvelinus sp. IW2-2015 (assembly GCF_002910315.2). Classification (NCBI taxonomy): domain Eukaryota; kingdom Metazoa; phylum Chordata; class Actinopteri; order Salmoniformes; family Salmonidae; genus Salvelinus; species Salvelinus sp. IW2-2015. The sequence continues at coordinate 9,100,463 of NC_036852.1, forward strand.
TCAGTACTTTTCCATCCATGCTACCCCTCGTGAAATGCACCCCTCCTCTACCAAGATTAGTCAAGTCATGCTATATGGTTAGCCACACTTTGTTGCACAATTATAACACACACACATACACATGTTCAATGTACTTATCACTCCCCCACATACAATCAATAAAACTCAGACCTCACAAAAGCATTGGATTTCTAATCCTCTAATGTTACTATTTGATCTGATTTTAATAGCTAGCATTTCAATGGCCATAATGAATAGAATGGTGACAGCGGACACCCTTGTTTAACCCCTCTAGACAGTTCAAAACTCTCTGAGAAGTAGCCACTTTTTACTATTTTACACCTGGGGCTGATATAAGTGTTGTAGTACTCAAGACCACATATTGAGTRTATCTGTCTTGTCTTGGTGTTAGATTCATTTGGACTCGGTCTTGACTCGGTCTCGAATAGTGAGACCAGCCAAGACCAGCGGAGTAAAATACTCATAATAATCAGCTTCCATTGTCAGCACATAAAAGTGCTTCGCCAGACCAAAGATTTACACTCCTTTCTTGAAACGTGAATACAGTATCTTAACAGCCTTTATATGTATTATAACCTATAGGTTTGGCAGGTTTGTAATCATGAAATGGCAGCCACCTTAATACCAGCGTACTCATGTAGGAAGTGCACTTTTTGTAAAACACAAAGGGCTAGTGATGTAGTGTAGGCTATACGCAGATACAGTATAAACCCTATACCCAACTATTTTTCAGTGGACATTGCGTACACTGAYGTCTTAATTCCTACTGATGCATATCAAAGTTATCAGGTATGAAGGTAAGACTCAGATGCAGACCACGTCGAATAAACAATAGTTTAATAATCCAACAGGGGCAGGCAATAGACAGGTCAAGGCAGGCAGGGGTCAGTAAACCAGAGGTGGGGCAACAGTACCGGGTGGCAGGCAGGCTCAGGGTAAGGCAGAGGTCGGTAATCCAGAAGGGGGCAATGGTACAGGGCGGCAGGCAGGCTCAGGGTCAACAGAAGACAAACAGCAGAGGGGCTAATGATCTTGGAGATGGGGAACGGGCCGATAAACCGGAGGAAGAGTTTGCGGGATTCCACCCGGAGAGGCAGATCATGGGTGGATAGCCATACCTTCTGCCCCAGACTATACCGKGGAGCCGGGGTTCGATGTCTCGGGTTCCGGAGTGGTAGCCGTGGGGTTATACCGGCGAGACAGGGCATCCGGCTTGATGTTCTTTGGACCCCGGCCGGTAGGAGACGGAAAAGTTGAACCGGGTAAACAGCATGGCCCATCTCGCCTGCCTGGAGTTGAGGCGCTTGGCGATGCAGAGATACTCCAGGTTTTTGTGGTCGGTTCACAAAATGAATGGATGTTCCGCCCCTTCGAGCCAGTGCCTCCATTCCTCCGATGCCATCTTAACTGCGAGAAGCTCCCGATTCCCCACATCGTATTTCTTCTCTGTGGCGGTGAGGTGGTGGGAGAAGAAGGCCAGGGATGCGGCTTAAGGTCCAGGGCAGAACGTTGGGACAGACAGCCCCCACTCCGACATCCAAAGCATCGGCCTCCACCACGAACTGACGGGACGGGTCTGGATGAACCAGGATCGGAGCCGTGGTGAAGCAATGTTTAAGGTCCCGGAACGTCYGGTCCGCGGCCGTGGACCACATGAACGGAACCCTGGTAGAGGTGAGGGCAGACAAGGGGGAGGCCAGGGTGCTGTAACCCCAGATGAAGCGGTGATAAAAGTTGGCGAACCCCAGGAAGCGTTGCAGCTGCACCCTGGACGTAGGCTGAGGCCAATCCACCACCGCTCTCACCTTCTCAGGATCCATCATGACGCTCCCAGCAGAGATGATGTAGCCCAGGAAGGGAATGATGGAGCGATGGAACTCGCACTTTTCCGCCTTAACGAACAACAGGTTCTCCAGAAGGCGCTGGAGAACCTGCCGGACATAGAGCACGTGTTCTTGGGGGGAGCGGGAGAAGACGAGGATGTCATCAATGTAGACGAAGACGAACTGGTTCAGCATGTCACGGAGAACATCATTCACCAGAGCCTGGAACACGGCAAGGGCGTTGGTGAGGCCAAAGGACATGACCATATATTCATAGTGGCCACTGGTCGTGTTGAAGGTGGTCTTCCACTCGTCCCCCTCTCGGATCCGCACCAGGTGGTAGGGCATTAGGTAGATCCAGCTTGGAAAAAACATTGGCCCCCTGGAGCGGCTCGAAGGCTGAGGAAATGAGTGGTAGGGGATAACGGTTCATAACAGTGATGTCAAAAAGTCCCCGGTAATCAATGCACAGGTGCAGGGTCTTGTCGTTCTTCTCCACGAAGAAGAACCCTGCGCCAGCGGGAGAGGAAGAGTGACGAATAAATCCAGTAGATAGGGATTCCACTGTAGTCCTCCATAGCCTTGGTTTCAGGTCCTGACTGCGAGTACAGACGCCCTCGGGGCTGCGTGGTGCTAGGGAGAAGGTCAATCCCGAAGTCATAGGGGCAGTGCGGCAGAAGGGAAGTGGCACAGGACTTTTTGAACACCTCCTGGAGATCCTGGTACTCCGCGGGAATGGTGGAGACATCCGGAACCACCTCAGAGGACGCAGGAAGATGTCCCGGGGCAGGTTGCGCCGACTTCAGACAATTGGCGTGGCAGAACGGACTCCAGCCCATGATGGCACCCGTAGACCAATTGATGAGTGGGTTGTGTCGCTGGAGCCAGGGGAATCCCAAAACCAAGTGGATCTGGGGGGTCTTGATGAGCAGGAACTGGAGAAAGAGAGACTATCTTTTCATGGTTGGTTGATCAATAGGAATGTAAAGTTCCCAAATAATTTAAGGAAATGTGAAAATGACCATGTCTAAGTGGTCATTTCTTCCTGAGGTTGTAGATGAAAATATTTGAATAAGATTTCATGTTGCTAAAATGCTGTCAGTTCCACTTTAAATGCAACAAAGTTTCACACACAAGTTATTTTCAAAGAGGCAGCAAGCACCCAGATGATGATGATCGTTTGAAACTTAACTTCTTGTTCAAAGTTATTGTTGAAAAGGGAGAAGCTAACAAATTAGCAACAACTTCCTCTTTCATAACACCTGCTGCAGCCTCTGCAAACTAGCCGACAACAAAAGCTAGCTAACTGTGGGAAAACTACTGCTCACTATTGCGCAGTGACCTGTTGGTCTTCACAGTGTTGCCAACTCCTCAGTAAGGAAAGTAGCTATTGGCTGTCCTAAAAGTCGCTAGAAGTCGCTAAATGACGTCATCACCTAATTTGCATAATTGCCCATGTGCATGTAATTGTGATGGACGCAGTAGGAGAGAGGAATAACGTYGTGGGAGAGACACAAAAGTGAGTAAAAAACACCCTAAATATGTTTTGAACTACAAATAAGCAAGCTGCAGAGAGTGGCACACACAGCGAATAAGAACCAGATATTTGAGGCCATACTCCTCCTTCAGCACTTTATGGACCCAATTGTTAATCCCCGTCATAACAGAGGCATTGTCAGWCCCTATCCMCAGGAGTTTCTCTTTTTTAAGAYAACACTTCTCSAGGAAAGCCACAACAGCACAGGCTATAGATTTGGCATCTCCTCCCTCCAACTCAACAAGCCCCAGAAATGTTGATACAATTGTCTGCTTGGTGTCACTAAAGTACCTTATCACAACCCCCAGGTACTTAGAAACACTTACATCCGTGGGCTCATCGAGGATGAGGCTGAAACGCTGGTCACCCACATCTGCGACCAACTTTTTCAGAAAATATGGTGCTAGAACACCATTAATCTTTTCTGTGCACTTTGTCCTGTGCATTTTGAAGTGAGTAGCAGCAGTGGAGTCTGAGAAAGCCGCTCTACATGCTTCTCCAATGTGATCACATGCCAGCATGGAACAGTGTTCAGCGATAGCTAATGCCATGGTGGCCTCAGTCTTTTTTGCAGAGCCAATTTTTTAAACCATAAATGGCAGCTTGTTTTGGGTGGTTATTGACTGTTATAAGGCTTTGCCTTTTTGAGTATGTTTTCGAGTTGTCATGTGTTTTTTTACATCGCTAAGTTTGCCGTAGAAATCAGCCTTACAATACAGGCAGTATGCCCGTATATCATCTCCAATAAACGGCTTCAACCAGCCTTTGATTTCAGGGTTTGATTCCCACTCCTTTCTGTATTTTTGAGTGTACAGTTTAGACTGAGACATGATGAGCTAGCCAGCAAGATGTTTAGCTTATGTCACAGAGAGGCACACACACAGTGGACAAGGTGAGTAAGTGACAGGCAAATGCAGTGATTTATTTTTGTGCAGTGATTTATTTTAGACAAAGAACATTTTACATTTACATCCCGCCCTGTGTACAGCCAGTGGCGGCTTCCCGCATGCGCGATTCCTTTGCAGTCTGGACGCGGAGGGGTGAACATCTCCTGCTCTGACTGCAGCTGGGAGGGATTGCTGCGTGAGGACTGGGCCACCTGTGAGTGCTTCGGACAAAAATCGGACATGTTGGCTGGATTCACAAGATGTTTATCTTTCATTTGCTGTATTGGACTTGTTAATGTGTGAAAGTTAAATATTTCAAAAAAANGTTTAGACTGAGACATGATGAGCTAGCCAGCAAGATGTTTAGCTTATGTCACAGAGAGGCACACACACAGTGGACAAGGTGAGTAAGTGACAGGCTGTGTGAGTCAAATGCAGTGATTTATTTTTGTGCAGTGATTTATTTTAGACAAATAACATTTTACCTGTGTAAGCCAGGGCGGGATCAGCCAGCGGTGGCTTCCCGCATGCGCGATTCATTTGCAGTCTGGACGTGGAGGGGTGAACATCTCCTGCTCTGACTGCAGCTGGGAGGGACTGCTGCGTGAGGACTGGGCCACCTGTGAGTGCTTCGGGACGGAGGTGGGGCCCACGGCCGCACCCGCTGCTCGTTGAGAAGAATAAGAACGATACGTGCTTTCACGCCAAAGTCTCCATAATCTCCAATAACACCAGAAAAAGTCGCTATATTTGTCGCTAGTCGATTTTTAAAAAAATGTGTCGCTAGAGGGGTTTGAATACTCGCTAAATATAGCGACAAAGTCGCTAAGTTGGCACTACTGTTTCAAGAAGGCAGAAGTTTACGTAGGTTTTTGTTCTCACCCATTAAGTCAACATGTGATGGGTGATTCCACTGTCACTCCAAAATTAGGCCCTACAGTTCTCATTTGCAACTGCGACCTGGCCAAGATAAAGCAAAGCAATTTGAAACATACAACAACACAGAGTTACACATGGAATAATCAAACATACAATCAATGATACAGTAGAAAAGTTGACATACAGCATGTGCAAATGAGGTAGGATAAGGGAGGTAAGGCCATGGTGGCGAAGTAATTACAATATAGCAATTAAACACTGGAATGGTAGAATGTGCAGAAGATGAATGTGCAAGAAGAGATACTGGGGTGCAAAGGAGCAAGATAAATAAACAAATACAGTATGGGGATGAGGTAGATTGGATGGGCTATTTACAGATGGGTTATGTACAGGTGCAGTGATCTGTGAGCTGCTCTGACAGCTGGTGCTTAAAGCTAGTGAGGGAGATATGAGTCTCCAGCTTCAATGATTTTTGCACTTCGTTCCAGTCATTGGCAGCAGAGAACTGGAAGGAGATGCGGCCAAAGGAAGAATTGGCTTTGTGGGTGACCAGTGAGATATACCTGCTGGCAGATACCCTTCTCTAGCTTCTGATGGCTTAGGATATGGCAGAATTAGCTAGCTAGATTTATCTCCCCAGAGACCAGCAATGAAAAATCCTGATTGGATATTTTTTTCTATTCAGTGTTAACCTTTTCCTTTCCAACAAAAACKGAATAATTTTCATTATATTATTATAATCATTATTTKTTAAATCCTTAGCCCTGYGTAGAAGGCCCATTGTTCACCACTGTGTTTGGCTTAGCAATAATGTTGTTGAACACAGAAATACTGGACATTCTCTTATTATGGTTGTGATTCGACAAAATTGCAATCATGGTCTTGAATTGGACTCGCATTTTTCTGGTCTCGGTCTTGACTCGGTCTCCCCCCCCCCCGGGCTTGATCTTGACTCAGACTTGATTTGCTCCGGTCTTAGTCTTGAATCAGTCTCATTTAGAATTCCTTACAATCAAATGCCGACCGCATTATCTACCAAGAGAATTCTCTTCGATTATAATCACAGCAGTGTATATCCCCCCCAAGCAGACACCTCGACAGCACTGAAAGAACTTCATTGGACTCTATGTAAACTGTAAACCACATATCCTGAGGCTGCATTTATTGTAGCTGGGGATTTTAACAAAGCTAATCTGAAAACAAGGCTCCCAAAATTTTATCAGCATATCAAATGTGCGACCCGGGCTGGCAGCATTCTGGATCATTGCTACTCTAACTTCCGCGACGCATACAAAGCCCTCCCTCACCCTCCTTTCGGCAAATCTGACCACGACTCCATTTTGTTGCTCCCAGTCTATAGACAGAAACTAAAACAGGAAACGCCCGTGCTCAGGTCTGTTCAACGCTGGTCCGACCAATCTGATTCCACGCTTCAAGATTGCTTCGATCAAGTGGACTGGGATATGTTCCGGATATGTAGCCTCAGCCAACAACATTGATGTATACGCTGATTCGGTGAGCGAGTTTATTAGCAAGTGCATCGGTGATGTTGCACCCACAGTGACTATTAAAACCTTCCCCAATCAGAAACCGTGGATTGATGGCAACATTCGCACAAAACTGAAAGCTTGAACCACTGCTTTTAATCAGGGCAAGGCGACCGGAAACATGACCAAATACAAACAGTGTAGCTATTCCCTCCGCAAGGCAATCTAACAAGCTAAGCGTTAGTATAGAGACAAAGTAGAGTCGCAATTCAACGGCTCAGACACGAGACGTATGTGGCAGGGTCTACAGTCAATCACGGATTACAAAAAGAAAACCAGCCCTGTCGCGGACACCGACGTCTTGCTCCCAGACAAACTAAACAACTTCTTTGCTCGCTTTGAGGACAATACAGTTCCACTGACATGGCCCGCTACCAAAACCTGCGGGCTCTCCTTCACCGCAGCCAACGTGAGTAAAAGATTTCAACCATGTTAACCCTAGCAAGGCTGGGTTAACATCCCTAGCCGCGTCCTCAGAGCATGCGCAGATCAGCTGGCTGGTGTGTTTACGGACATATTCAATCAATCCCTATCCCAGTCTGCTGTTCCCACATGCTTCAAGAGGGCCACCATTGATTYGGTCCCTGAGAAAGCTAAGGTAACTGAGCTAAACGACTATCGCCCCATAGCACTCACTTCCGTCAAGGATCACATCACCTCCACCCTACCTGACACCCTAGATCAGCTCCAATTTGCTTACCGCCACAATAGGTCCACAGACGACGCAATCGCAATCACACTGCACACTGCCCTAACCCATCTGGACAAGAGGAATACCTATGTANAATTTGCTTACCGCCACAATAGGTCCACAGACGACGCAATCGCAATCACACTGCACACTGCCCTAACCCATCTGGACAAGAGGAATACCTATGTAGGAGTGCTGTTCATTGATTACAGCTCAGCATTTAACACCATAGTACCCTCCAAACTCGTCATTAAGCACCCCACAAGGGTGCGTTCTCAGCCCTCTCCTGTACCCCCTGTTCACCCATGACTGCATGGCCATGCACGCCTCCAACTCAATCATCAGTTTGCAGACGACAGTACAGTGGTAGGCTTGATTACCAACAACGACGAGACGGCCTACAGGGAGGAGGTGAGGGCCCTCGGAGTGTGGTGTCAGGAAAATAACCTCACACTCAACGTCATCAAAACAAAGGAGATGATTGTGGACTTCAGGAAACAGCAGAGGGAGCACCCCCCTATCCATATAGACGGGACAGTAGTGGAAAAGGTTTTAAGTTCCTCGGCGTACACATCACGGACAAACTGAATTGGTCCACCCACACAGACAGCGTGGTGAAGAAGGCGCAACAGCGCCTCTTCAACCTCAGGAGGCTGAAAAAATTTGTCTTGTCACCGAAAACACTCACAAACCTTTACAGATGCACAATCGAGAGCATCCTGCCGGGCTGTATCACGCCTGGTACGGCAACTGCTCCGCCCACAACCGTAAGGCTCTCCAGAGGGCAGTGAGGTCTGCACAACGCATTACCGGGGGCAAACTACCTGCCCTCCAGGACACCTACACCACCCGATGTCACAGGAAGGCCAAAAAGATCATCAAGAACAACAACCACCCGAGCCACTGCCTGTTCACCCCGCTATCATCCAGAAGGCGAGGTCAGTACAGGTGCATCAAAGCTGGGACCGAGAAACAGCTTCTATCTCAAGGCCATCAGACTTTTAAACAGCCATCACTAAATCAAATCAAATCAAACATTATTATATAGCCCTTCTTACATCAGCTGATATCTCAAAGTGCTGTACAGAAACCCAGCCTAAAACCCCAAACAGCAAGCAATGCAGGTGTAGAAGCACGGTGGCTAGGAAAAACTCCCTAGAAAGGCCAAAACCTAGGAAGAAACCTAGAGAGGAACCAGGCTTTGATATATCAGCTGATGTACGAAGGGCTATATAAATACATTTGATTTGATTTGATTTGATAGGAGAGTCAAGCAGTCGAAGAGGGGACCAGGAACACAGGCCATGGATACGGAGCTACAGCAGGACGCAGTATTTAAGCTCTCCAAAAAAAAGTGCTCAGTTTTATCTAAGGGCCTATCTTTTGTACCTACAGTGTACATGTACAGACAAACCATTTCATACAAAAGTGTAGTAGGATGTCCCTTGGGGGTATCCGTACCTATGTATGACATGCGCAGACTAGGCTAGAAACATGTTGAAGCTAGAACCTCGTTGTCATGCCTCCTTATTTTAGATAATACTACATGGTGTCAGAAGTGGTTTTAATAATCACATAAATGTGAAGGACGTACCAAGTAAATCATACATACAGGCTGTTTCAAAGCAGGGAGGGTACAGTGTTGGAGATAAACTGCGCAGATCATTATTGTGCTAGCTAACGAGCAAGGACTAAGTTACTGCTTTGCAACATGTTGCAAGACGAAGAAACTGGCGGGATTTCAGGGTTTGCAACTCCAAGTTCAACGGGCTCTCGCACAAACACGGACAGGCCAGTGGCTAGTGCTGACGGATTTCGCATTTGTCCCCCGGAGAATTTTGACTGTATGGACATTCAAAACTGGCCGAAATGGATCAGGCGCTTTGAAAGGTACAGAGTAGCATCAGGCTTAAACGTGAAAAATTTGCCATTTCAAGTTAATACACTAATCTACTCCATGGGTGATGAAGCCGAGATATATTAAACGCTTCACTGTTGACTGAGGAAGAGATACTTAACTACAGTGCTGTTAAAGACTGTTTTGAAACTCGTTTTGTAGGGAGACACAACATTATATATTGAGAGAGCTAGGTTTAATGTGCACAAACAGGGTGAAACCACAGACAGTTTTAACACAGCTGTTCACAAGCTAGCAGAACATTGTCAGTTTGGCGCACTCAGGGAAGAGCTGATCCGAGATCGGATTGTAGTGGGAATAAGAAATATAT
>NC_036852.1:9110100-9124643 GCF_002910315.2 Salvelinus sp. IW2-2015
ATCACTTCCTGAAAAGGTACAGTTGGATTCCCAGCTTACCTTGTCCAAAGCTGTAAACAGGTTAGGCAGAGTGAGACAGTAAAAGACAGCAGATGACGCTGCTCGGCATCAGCCAGCAGCTCCTTGCAGAGCGAAGAGAGTGAGGAAATAAATGCGGTTTTCATACCGAGCTAATAAAAGAGGGGAACTCAGAACAGAGGACAGACGAGCTAATAAAAGAGGGGAACTCAGAACAGAGACAGACGTGGAGAAAAACAATCACAGACAGCACCAGTAAGCTAGTTACAAGTTTGTCGCAAATGGTGGGGAAATCCCCTTTCCACAGCTGGAAAGATTGCCCAGCAATGGATGCAGAATGCAGGAAATGTCACAGGAAGACACTTTTCAGCTGTCTGTTGATTAAAAGCAAATGCATGAGGTCTCAGAGGAGGTACAGCAGGACAGCATCTTTCTGGGAGAAGGGCAAACAATGCTGGCTGGACTCAGACCATTAAACTCAATGGGAGGTTGTGTCATTTAAACTAGAGATAGGGGCAGCAGTGACAGCAATTCCAACTAGGCTGTATAGCTATAGTAGAGATGACCTTTGCTCTCTACAACAAAAAACTGTACTGGTCCAGTAATAAGATATTACCAGTAGTAGGGCAGTTGGTGATTAAACTGGAGAGTAAAGACAAAAGTGCATCCAGCCTGTCTTCGTCATTGACTCTCTGGCCAGACCGTTGCTGGGGCTGCCAGCAATTGAAGCATTGCAACTCATTGAGAGGTGAGCGAACTGGAAGACCCAGGTGAGGTTTTCAAAAATAAATTCTCAAAAGTGTTTTCTGGCCTAGGAAGGAAAGAAGGTGTCTACAAAATCCACCTGAAAGAGGATGCTGTCCCCTATTGCCTTTTACACCCCCGCCGTGTGCCTATCCCTTTATTTGGCCGAGTAAAGGAAAAGTTGGGGAGGATGGAAGAAAATTAGGGGCGGTGTCTAAAATAGAGTTCCACTGACCTGGTGTGCAGGGCATGGTGGTGGTCCCAAAAGCCAGTGGGGACATAAGGATCTGTGTGGACATGACTAACTTCAATGAGGCACTCTGCAGAGAGAGACACACTTTACCATCAGTGGAGCAGTCCACTGGCTCAGTTGGATGGCTCACATGTCTTCACAAGACTGGATGCCCGTCCAGGCTTCTGGCAGATAACGCTACGCAGAGTGTAGGGCGCTCACAACGTTTATAACACGTTTGGCCAGTACTGTTTTAACGGTTTGCAATTTGGAAATCGCTTCCTGTCTTGAGCATTTCAAAAGACGCATGTCCAGCTGTTGGATGGGCTGAGTGGCGTCATATTCCACGTGGAACGACGTGCTCTTGTGTGGACGGGACAGGAGCAGAACATGATTTAAGGCTCACAGCCAGTTCTGACCCGACTCCAGGAGACTGGCCTGACACTAAATGAAAAATGCACTTTTGTATTGGACTAGTCCAGCAGGTTCTTTGTTCTTTGGGACACAAAAATCAGTGCAGCTGGAATAGAGCCGGACCCGGAGAAGATCAGCGCAGATCACAGATATGCTCATCCCCCAGAACGTGGCTGAAGTCAGTACCTTCTTAGGCATGGCCGACCATATTGTGGGTAATGTTCCTCCCACGGTTTTTACAAGATATCAACCAACACCTGAGAGACTTACTAGCCAAAGATGACTGGTCAAGTGCAACAGGTGGCGTTTGACAAAATCAAAAGAAGACGCTGGCTCCAGAGTGTGATGACCCAGTACCTGGTCCCACGCTAAGAACACAAAGTATCAAGCAGATGCATCACCCTTTGGGCTAGGGAGCGGTCCTCACACAGATGCACTGACTAACATGGAGTGGGGTCAATAGCATACAATTTCCAAAACTTATCTGACACGGACAAAGGTAATGCACAAGTGGGAAAGGCGTTTGGCTATTCACATCGGGCATGTGAAAGGCTCAGCCAATACCTTATAGGCCTCTGCAGTTTACAGCAAAGAGCTGACCTACAAACCACTGTTGGTGTACGCCTGACCGTAAGAATCTTTTAATTCTCTATGTTTGGTTGGTCGAGCGTGTGACTGGGTGGAAACTCTATGTTCTGTTGTTTCTATGGTTTTGGCCGGGTATGGTTTCTCAATCAGGGACAGCTGTTCTGTCGTTGTCCTCTGATTGGGAATCATACTTAGGCAAGCCTTTTTTGCTTTTGTATTTTTGTGGGTAGTTCTGTTCCTTTGTTAGTGGCTCTGTATAGCCCGCTTTCAACGTTCGTTTTTGTTCGTTTCTTGTTTTTGTTGGCGAATTTAATAATAAAGAAAAATGTATGCTGACCACGCTGCACCTTGGTCCGGTCATTTCCACGAGACGGCGATCGTTGACAGAACTACCACCCACAAACGGACCAAGCGGCGTGGCCAGGCGACGGAGCAGACAGAGACTGGACATGGGAAGACATTCTGGAAGGAAAAGACCCTGGACGTGGGAGGGAGATCCTGGCTGGAAAGGATCTCTGCGTGGGAGCAGGTGGAAGCAGCGAGGGGGACGGTAAGCAGCCTAAGTCAAGAAGGACAATCGTTACCATAGGGTCAAAGGCTGGCAAGGAAGACCGGAAGCCACTCAACATTTTTTTTGGTGGGGGCACCACGGGGAAGTTGCGGACTAACTTCACGCAAGGAGCGTGGTACTGGTCAGGCAACGATGTAATGCGGTAAAGCGCACGGTGTTCTCCAGTGCGCGTGGCCTAAGCCCGGTGCGGCTACATTCCAGCTCTCCCGCATTGGACGGGCTAGAGTGGGCAATCTCAGCCAAGACGGATGGTGCCGGCTTCAAGGTGCCTGGGCTCCAGTGCGTCCTTCGGCAGGATATTCCTGCGCGCGGCTCTGCGACTGTGTCCTCCGGTGCCGTTTGTGCCAGGCACCGCATTTTGCGGCAGAAAGTACCATCCAGCAGGACGGGTTGTGCCGGCCTCTACGCTTGAGACCTCCAGTGCGCACTCCAACGGCCAGTGGTATCCGGTGGCCTACTCCCGTACATGCTTCGTGCATCTCCCCAGTCCGGTGGAGACGCTGTTCCGGTTCCACGTACCAGGCCTCTCAGTATGTCTCCCCAGCCTGTAAGCCCTGTGGGCCAGCTCCACGCAGCAGGCTTCCCATACGTTCCTCAGTCCAGTGAGACCGGGTTTCCGGCTCCACGTTCGAAGGCTTCCATGTGATGATCATGGCACGAAAGCTTCCAGTGATGATCCATGGCACGAAGCTTCAGCTGAATGAATCCATGGCACGAAGCCTCTAGTGATGATCCATGGCAGAAGCCTCCAATGATGATCCATGGCAACGAAGCTCCAGTGAATGATCATCTCACGAAGCCTCCAGTGGATGATCAAATTGCAAAAGAAGCCTCAGTGATGATCCATGGCACGAAGCCTCCAGTGATGATCCATGGCCCAAAGCCTCAGTGATGATCCATGGCATGGGAGGTCCTCCAGTGATGATGCATGTCACGGAGCCTCCAGTGAATCGATCCATGGCCGGAGCTGCAGTGAGGATCCATGGCACGTAGCTCCAGCATTTGATCCGCAGTCCGGCGCTCCAGCGACGGTCCCCGCAAGTCCGGAGCCTCAGCGACGGTCCTCCAGTCCGGGCTCACGAGGACCCAGTCGGGGCCTGCCAGCGAGGGTCCCTAGTCGGGGCTTGCAACGAGGGTGCCCAGTCGGAGCCGCGGGCGCGGGTCCCTAGTCCCGTGGCCTGCAGAGAGGGTCCCCAGTCCGGGGTCGGCGACGCGGGTCCTGCACAGAGGCGCCAACCAAAGTTGGGGGGAGCCAGAGGTGGAGCGGGTTCTGCGTCCCACACCGGAGCCGCCCCGAGGTAGTTGGACCCTCCTCTATAGTGTCAGGTTTACGGACGGAGTCCGCACCTTTGGGGGGGGGGGGTATGTACGCCCTGACCAGTAGAGATTTTTATTCTCTTGTTTGGTTTGGTCAGGGTGTGACTCGGGTGGGAAACTCTATGTTCTGGTTTCTATGTTTTCGCCGGGTATGGTTCTCATCATGACAGCTGTCTATCGTTGTCATCCTGATTGGGAATCAGTACTTAGGCAGTCCTTTTTTCTTTGTATTCTTGTGGGTAGTTGTTTTGTTAGTGCTGTATAGCCCTAGTAGCTTCACGTTCGTTTTTTTGTTGTTTCTTGTTTTTGTTCGGCACATTTATAATAAAGAAAATGTACGCTCACCCGCTGCACTTGGTCCGGTCAATTTCCAAGACGACGGTGATCGTGAAGTTGGGCTCTGTTAGGGACAAAAGCACTGGACGACCTTGCCTCCCAGAGTTCTGCGCTTCCGCTCAGATTACGTGAGGTTCACACTACAAGGATGGCTGTATGTGCCAGGCGATCCTAGAGCATCTAATATAATGTGCGATGTATACACATGTGACGCACGTGGGATGGCAGCGGATCTCGGAAGATAAAGAAGAACAGCCCAAATTAACGTCCATTCATAAGAGGAGGAGCAATGTCTATGATGGGTGAGGTAACAGGTTGTCCATTAATGGCAGAAAGGACAGTCTAACTGCATATCAGACCGAACTGCAGCAGATGCAAGGATGACAACAACGAGAACCCATCTGGCCGACAGATAGTGCAAAAAGGACGAGAAAGGGCCCCGGCAGGAGGGGAGATAAGCCGCTCAGCTGACTGAAGCAGCTATTTGGGTGCACGCAAAGGTGCACTTCCACTTATGGCGATTTTCCAATGAAAGGAACGGATAGTTATCCAGGACTCTACAGACCGAAAAAATTTGAAAATAGACATGAGTGCATGAGGACAACCTAGGGGATAAACAAATGCAGACTGAGGCTTCAATCAGTCAGTGGGTGGCTTTGTTCTGAGTACTCAGATTGCCAAGCTGGGTTGGCCCAGTGGTGAGGTGGTGGTACAAAATGTCGACGATGGGTCTCTGGAGCCAATTATGACTTGCAATGGAGCTGCAAACGGCATGGCAAAGCTATGGGCAGAAATGTTCTAGTTGGAAAAATGGACACTTAATATGCTAGTTTGTAGATTACTATTCAAGATAACACTGAATAGGCAAAGAATACCATAACCACATCAGCTGATGTTATCAATGGATATAAGTCAATTTCTTCACGGCCAAGGGGGTCGCTGAGGTCCTGGTTACCAGATAAGCTCCCAGTTCTTCGCGAGCTCCTTTTCTGCTTTTTGCGCAGAATATGACTTCAACACATGTGACCATAGCCACCATGCACAGAGTAACGGTGAGGCGAAGAGCAAGAGGCCTGTGAAAACCAGTCAGAGGAGACTGCAGAAAAAAGAACAAGGATCCATACAGGGTCTGAGTTAGCTTACAGAGAGTTACACCACTGGCGTCATGGGCAGTGTGTCTCCTTCCTTCCTGCTGAGCTCCTGATGGGCAGGAGGCTGCTCTCCTCATGCCTGTCCGTCCGGCTTAGTTTAAACCCCGATGGCCTAAACAGGAAGGCCTTCCGTGAGAGGGGACAAACCGGCTGAATAGCAAACGCGAACTGGAGACTTTAATCGGGAACACCTTGCCTACGGTGAGACCCAGCGCTGTGGAGGCACGTGTATTATAAAACTCACAACGCTCCTATGTGGTTGACACAAGCTCAGAGAGTACGGAGGAAAAAAACACAGAGCTCTTTCCAGATTCTTACCCAGCCACACAGACTGAGGCCACATGACAACGCAAAAAAAGAGGGGGGGAAAAAGGAAAAGAGGAGAATGCTCACAGAGCCACAAGTCTCGTACCAAAAAGGATGTGAAGCCACCAGAGTGGCTGAAAGACAGTTACGTGAAAGAATAATCATACTGTTGGGGACCATAAACCAGCAAAAAAGTAGACCTGTTAAACCGAAGTTAATGTTTCATACTGTGTGATTTTAATGTTTCATACTGTTTCAGGATGTAAGTAGCATGTTAGAAGAAAATTCTGGTTTCCAAAGTGCACTTTCAGTTATGCTTCAAGTGGTTATGCATGTTGAGTTCTTTTCATTTGGACGCGGGACGATCGTAGTAGGATGTCCTTGAGGTATCGTACACTATGTATCGACCACGCGCAGCACTAGGGCTAGTAAACCATGCTGAAGTCAGAACTCGTGTTCGTGCCTCCTTATTTTAGATAATACCTCAGAAAGTAGATCTGTTTAACTTCTTTCTCAAGATTTTAACTTAAGAGCAACATGTTTTCTCTAAAACTTGTTTGTCGGCAACTCACCAACCCAACAAAGAACTGGGTAAACCCGATTTTACAGCCCAAAAGCACAATGATGTCCTAACGTTAACAATCCTCGATTAATAAGCTTCTGGTAGGTTAGTCGAATCAAGAAGCCCATGTCAGTATATAGGAGATAGCAAAATCTTTTTTTTTGTTACCTTTATTCAATGACTAGATGAAAGATTCAGCTTTGGTTATCAAACTGTCCAGACAAGGAGGGTGCTGTGGTCGTTTTTAGACCTATAAAAAATACAAAGAAGAGATTTCCTTATTAGACACCGAGACAATCAGGTAAATGAATTGTTTCTATAGAAAAATTAAGTGTTTGAATCCCATCACAGGTGTTCCAGAAGGATGTATGCTCTATTTTTACTTTTTCTGGAGAAACCCTATTATCAATAACCTATCTCAAAAACTGTTATATGATAGCTTTGGCTGCACAATGTTGCCATACGTCCTATCCCTGTACCTTTGCCGAATCTAACGCAAAACTAACAGACAGCAAGGCAAATTATCCAGGCAGACCACGTGGTTTCAGGAATAGATCAATGCTAGAGCATGTGCAAGCATCTGCCAAAATTTGCTTACCGCCACAATAGGTCCACAGACGACGCAATCGCAATCACACTGCACACTGCCCTAACCCATCTGGACAAGAGGAATACCTATGTAAGAGTGATGTTCATTGATTACAGCTCAGCATTTAACACCATAGTACCCTCCAAACTCGTCATTAAGCTCGAGACCCTGGATCTCGACCCCGCCCTATGCAACTGGGTCCTGGACTTTCTGACTGGCCGGAAACAATATCTCCACCCCGCTGATCCTCAACACTGGGGCCCCACAAGGGTGCGTTCTCAGCCCTCTCCTGTACTCCCTGTTCACCCATGACTGCATGGCCATGCACGCCTCCAACTCAATCATCAAGTTTGCAGACGACAGTACAGTGGTAGGCTTGATTACCAACAACGACGAGACGGCCTACAGGGAGGAGGTGAGGGCCCTCGGAGTGTGGTGTCAGAAAAATAACCTCACACTCAACGTCAACAACGTTTCTTGTTTTGTTGGCGACATTTATAATAAAGAACAATGTACGCTCACCAGGCTGCACCTTGGTCCGGTCATTTCCAAGACGACGGTGATCGTGACAGTTGGCTCTGTTAGGGACAAAAGCACTGGACGACTTGCCTCCCAGAGTTCTGCGCTTCCKCCTMAGATTACTGAGGTTCACCTACAAGATGGTGTATGTGCCAGGKAAGGCACTGATCACAGCAGAYRCACTCWCCAGGGCCCCAATTAAACGTCCATTATCAGAGGAGGAGCAATGTCTAGATGGTGAGGTACAGGTGTCCATTAATGCAGAAAGAGACAGTCTACCTGCATCTCAGACCGAACTGCAGCAGATTGCAGAGGATCAACAACGAGAACCCATCTGCCGACAGTGCAAAAAGGGATGGCCCAGGCAGGAGGAACTGCCTCAGCTGCTGAAGCCCTATTGGGTGCACCAAAGTGACTTCCACTGTAATGGAGACCTTCTCATGAAAGGACAACGGATAGTTATCCCAGAGACTCTACAACCAGAAATGATAGACAGAGTGCATGAAGGACACATGGGGATAACCAAATGCAGACTGAGGGCTCAACAGTCAGTGTGGTGGCTTTGTCTGAGTACTCAGATTGCCAAGCTGGTGGCCCAGTGTGAGGTGTGTACAAAATGTCAACCATGTCATCTGGAGCCAATGATTGCAATGGAGCTGCCAAAACGGCCATGGCAAAAGCTATGGGCAGAAATGTTCTATTGGAAAAATGACACTTATATGCTAGTTGTAGATTACTATTCAAGATACACTGAAATAGCAAAGATACCCATAACCACATCAGCTGATGTTATCAATGGATATAAGTCAATTTCTTCCAGGCAAGGGGTCGCTGAGGTCCTGGTTACAGATAACGCTCCCCAGTTCTTCGYGAGCTCCTTTTCTGCTTTTGCCGCAGAATATGACTTCACACATGTGACCAGTAGCCCCTACCATGCACAGAGTAAYGGTGAGGCAGAGAGAGCTGTGAAAACAGTCAAGGGACTGCAGAAAAAGAACAAGGATCCATACAGGGCTCTGTTAGCTTACAGAGTTACACCACTGCATCATGGGCAGTGTGTCTCCTTCCTTCCTGCTGAGCTCCTGATGGGCAGGAGGCTGCTCTCCTCATTGCCTGTCTCGCCGGCTTAGTTTAAACCCCGATGGCCTAACAGGAAGGCCTTCGCTGAGAGGGACAAACGGCTGAAACAAACGCRAACTGGAGACTTTAATCGGAGACACCTTGCTACGGTGAGACCAGCGCTGGCAGAAGGTCAACGTGTGTGGATTATAAACTCACCACGCTCCTATGTGGTKGACACAAGCTCAGAGGAGGTACGGAGGAAAAAAACACAGAGCTCTTCCAGATCTACCAGCCACACAGACTGAGGCCACAGACAACGCACAAAAAGAGGGGGAAGGAGAGAGAATGCTCACAGAGCCACAAGTTCGTCCAAAAAGGGATGTGAAGCCACCAGAGTGGCTGAAAGACTATGTTACGTGAAGAGAATACATACTGTTGGGGACCATACCCAGCAAAAAAGAGACTGTACCGAAGTTAATGTTCATACTGTGTGATTTAATGCTTTCATACTGTTTCAGGATGTGAAGTAGCATGTTAGAGAACAATTCTGGTTTCCAAAGTGCATTTAAGTTATGCTTCAGTGGTTATGCATGTTGAGTTCTTGTTCATTGGAGAGGGGACGATGTAGTAGGATGTCCCTTGGAGGTATCCGTACCTATGTATGACACGCGCAGACTAGGCTAGTAAACATGCTGAAGCTAGAACCTCGTTGTCGTGCCTCCTTATTTTAGATAATACCACAGAAAGTAGATCTGTTTAAATTCTTTCTCAAGATTTAACTTAAGCACATGTTTTCTCTAAACACTGTTTCGGAACTAGAAACCCAACAAAGAACTGGAACCCATTTTAAGCCCAAAAGCAAATGATGTCCTATAGTTAACAACTCCTCGATTAATAGCTATTGTAGGTTAGTCGAACAAGAAGCCATGTCAGTATATAGGAGAATAGCAAATCTTTTTTTTTTGTTACCTTTATTCAATGAACTAATGAAAGATTCAGCTTTGGTTATCAAACCTACAGACAAGGAGGGTGCTGTGGTCGTTTTAGACTATGAAAAATACAAAGAAGAGATATTGAGACAACTCAGTAATGAATGTTTCTATAGAAAATTAAGTGTTGATCCCACACAGGTGTTCCAAAGGGATGTATGCTCTAATCTGGAGCAAACCCTATTAAATAACCATATCTCAAAAACTGAATATGAATAGCTTTGCTGCAAATGTGCCATACGTCCATGCCTGTACATTTTGCCGAAATTAACCAAAACTAAAAGACAGCAAGGCAATTATCCAGGCAGACCAGTGGTTTCAGGAATAAGATCAATGCTAGAGCATGTGCAAGCATTGCCATCATATGTAAAAGACTAGACTTCATTAACAACATCTCACCAATAACGGGATGAACARAAGACTGCATTCTGGTCACATTAGATGTTGAGAGTCTACAGTTGAAGTCGGAAGTTTACATACACTTAGGTTGGAGTCATTAAAASTCGTTTTTCAACCACTCCACAAATTTCTTGTTAACAAACTATAGTTTTGACAAGTCGGTTAGGACATCTACTTTGTGCATAACACAATACATTTTCCCAACAACTGTTTACAGACAGATTATTTCATTTATAATTCACTGTTCCAGTGGGTCAGAAGTTTACATACACTAAATTGACTGTGCCTTTAAACAGCTTGGGAAATTCCAGAAAATGGTGTCATGGCTTTAGAAGCTTCTGATANCACAGCTGTTCACAAGCTAGCAGAACATTGTCAGTTTGGCGCACTCAGGGAAGAGCTGATCCGAGATCGGATTGTAGTGGGAATAAGAAATATATCACTTCCTGAAAAGGTACAGTTGGATTCCCAGCTTACCTTGTCCAAAGCTGTAAACCAGGTTAGGCAGAGTGAGACAGTAAAAAGACAGCAGATGACGCTGCTCGGCATCAGCCAGCAGCTCCTTGCAGAGCGAAGAGAGTGAGGAAATAAATGCGTTTTCATACCGAGCTAATAAAAGAGGGGAACTCAGAACAGAGACAGACGAGCTAATAAAAGAGGGGAACTCAGAACAGAGACAGACGTGGAGAAAACAATCACAGACAGCACCAGTAGCTAGTTCAAGTGTTTGTCGCAAATGTGGGAAATCCCCTTTCCACAGCTGGAAAGATTGCCCAGCAATGGATGCAGAATGCAGGAAATGTCACAGGAGAGGACACTTTTCAGCTGTCTGTTGATTAAAGCAAATGCATGAGGTCTCAGAGGAGGTACAGCAGGACAGCATCTTTCTGGGAGAAGGGCAAACAATGCTGGCTGGCACTCAGACATTAAACTCAATGGGGAGGTTGTGTCATTTAAACTAGAGATAGGGGCAGCAGTGACAGCAATTCCAACTAGGCTGTATAGCTATAGTAGAGATGACCCTTTGCTCTCTACAAACAAAAAACTGTACTGGTCCAGTAATAAGATATTACCAGTAGTAGGGCAGTTGGTGATTAAACTGGAGAGTAAAGACAAAAGTGCCATCCAGCCTGTCTTCGTCATTGACTCTCTGGCCAGACCGTTGCTGGGGCTGCCAGCAATTGAAGCATTGCAACTCATTGAGAGAGTGAGCGAACTGGAAGACCCAGGTGAGGTTTTCAAAAATAAATTCTCAAAAGTGTTTTCTGGCCTAGGAAGGAAAGAAGGTGTCTACAAAATCCACCTGAAAGAGGATGCTGTCCCCTATGCCCTTTACACCCCCCGCCGTGTGCCTATCCCTTTATTGGCCAGAGTAAAGGAAGAGTTGGGGAGGATGGAAGAAATTGGGGCGGTGTCTAAAATAGAGTTCCACTGACTGGTGTGCAGGGATGGTGGTGGTCCCAAAAGCCAGTGGGGACATAAGGATCTGTGTGGACATGACTAACTTCAATGAGGCACTCTGCAGAGAGAGACACATCTTACCATCAGTGGAGCAGTCACTGGCTCAGTTGGATGGCTCACATGTCTTCACAAAGCTGGATGCCCGCTCAGGCTTCTGGCAGATAACGCTGTCACCAGAGTGTAGGGCGCTCACAACGTTTATAACACCGTTTGGCCAGTACTGTTTTAACGGTTTGCCATTTGGAATCGCTTCCTGTCTTGAGCATTTCCAAAGACGCATGTCCCAGCTGTTGGATGGGCTGAGTGGCGTCATATTCCACGTGGACGACGTGCTCTTGTGTGGACGGGACAGAGCAGAACATGATTTAAGGCTCACAGCAGTTCTGACCCGACTCCAGGAGACTGGCCTGACACTAAATGAAAAATGCACTTTTGCTCAGTCAGAGGTCTTGTTCTTGGGACACAAAATCAGTGCAGCTGGAATAGAGCCGGACCCGGAGAAGATCAGCGCAATCACAGATATGCTCATCCCCCAGAACGTGGCTGAAGTCAGTACCTTCTTAGGCATGGCCACATATGTGGGTAAGTTCCTCCCACGGTTTTCAGATACAACCAAACCCCTGAGAGACTTACTAGCCAAAGAGAATGACTGGTCAAGTGCAACAGGTGGCGTTTGACAAAATCAAAAGAGACCTGGCCTCAGAGTGTGATGACCCAGTACCGTCCCCACGCTAAGACAAAGGTATCAGCAGATGCATCAACCTTTGGGCTAGGGGCGGTCCTCACACAGATGCACGACAACATGGAGTGGGGTCCAATAGCATACATTTCCCAAAACTTATCTGACACGGACCAAAGGTATGCACAAGTGGAGAAAGGCGTTGGCTATCACATGGGCATGTGAAAGGCTCAGCCAATACCTTATTGGCCTGCAGTTTACAGCAAAGACTGACCACAAACCACTGTTGGTGTCACGCCCTGACCGTAGAGATCTTTTTATTCTCTATGTTTGGTTGGTCAGGGTGTGACTCGGGTGGGAAACTCTATGTTCTGTGTTTCTATGTTTTGGCCGGGTATGGTTCTCAATCAGGGACAGCTGTCTGTCGTTGTCTCTGATTGGGAATCATACTTAGGCAGCCTTTTATGCTTTTGTATTTTGTGGGTAGTTGTCTTTGTTAGTGGCCTGTATAGCCCGCTTCACGTTCGTTTTTGTTGTTTCTTGTTTTGTTGGCGACATTTATAATAAAGAAAAATGTATGCTGACCACGCTGCACCTTGGTCCGGTCATTTCCACGACGACGGCGATCGTGACAGAACTACCCACCACAAACGGACCAAGCGGCGTGGCCGGGAGGAGCAGACAGAGTGGACATGGGAAGACATTCTGGAAGGAAAAGGACCCTGGACGTGGGAGGAGATCCTGGCTGGAAAGGATCTCCTGCCGTGGGAGCAGGTGGAAGCAGCGAGGAGGGCGGAAGCAGCTAGTCAAGGGGACCATCGTTACATAGGGTCAAGGCTGGCAAGGAAGACCGGGAAGCCACTCCCCAATTTTTTTTGGTGGGGGCACACGGGGAAGTTGACGGAGCTAACTCACGGCAAGGAGCGTGGTACTGGTCAGGCACCGTGTTATGCGGTAAAGCGCACGGTGTCTCCAGTGCGCGTGCACAGCCCGGTGCGCTACATTCCAGCTCCCCGCATTGGACGGGCTAGAGTGGGCATCCAGCCAAGACGGATGGTGCCGGCTCAGCGTGCCTGGCCTCCAGTGCGTCTCTTCGGCCCAGGATATCCTGCGCCGGCTCTGCGCACTGTGTCTCCGGTGCGTTCTGTGCCAGCGCCCCGCATTTGCCGGGCGAAAGTAACCATCCAGCCAGGACGGGTTGTGCCGGCTCTACGCTTGAGACCTCCAGTGCGCCTCCACGGCCCAGTGTATCCGGTGCCTACTCCACGTACCATGCTTCCAGTGCATCTCCCCAGTCCGGTGAGACCTGTTCCGGTTCCACGTACCAGGCCTCCAGTATGTCTCCCCAGCCTGGTAAGCCCTGTGGCAGCTCCACGCACCAGGCTTCCCATACGTCTCCTCAGTCCAGTGAGACCGGTTCCGGCTCCACGTTCGAAGCCTCCAGTGATGATCCATGGCACGAAGCCTCCAGTGATGATCCATGGCACGAAGCCTTCAGTGATGATCCATGGCACGAAGCCTCACTAAAGTTGACCTGCTGTTCCGTAATATTAACAACAGTCCTTGGGATTCAGAAAATGGTTGTCATGGCTTTTAGAAGCTTCTGATAGGCTAATTGACATAATTTTAGTCAATTGGAGGTGTACCTGTGGATGTATTTCAAGGCCTACCTTCAAACTCACTGCCTCTTTGCTTGACATCATGGGAAAATCAAAAGAAATCAGCCAAGACCTCAGAAAAAAAATGGTAGCCTCCACAAGTCTGGTTCATCCTTGGGAGCAATTTCCAAATGCTGAAGGTACCACGTTCATCTGTACACACAATAGTACGCAAGTATAAACACCATGGGACAACGCAGCGTCATACCGCTCATGAAGAGACGCGTTCTGTCTCCTAGAGATGAACGTACTTTGGTGCGAAAAGTGCAAACAATTCCAGAACAGCAGCAAAGGACCTTGTGAAGATTGCTGGAGGAAACAGGTACAAAAGTATCTATATCCACAGTAAAACGAGTCCTATATCAACATAACCTGAAAGGCCACTCAGCAAGGAAGAAGCCACTGCTCCAAAACCGCCATAAAAAAAGCCAGATTACGGTTTGCAACTGCACATGGGGACAAAGATCGTACTTTTTGGAGAAATGTCCTCTCTTCTGATGAAACAAAAATAGAACTGTTTGGCCATAATGACCATTGTTATGTTTGGAGAAAAAAGGGGATGCTTGCAAGCCGAAGAAACACCATCCCAACCGTGAAGCACGGGGGTGGCAGCATCATGTTGTGGGGGTCTTTGCTGCAGGAGGGACTGGTGCACCTCACAAAATAGATGGCATCATGAGGATGGGAAATTATGTGGATATATTGAAGCAACATCTCAAGACATCAGTCAGGAAGTTAAAGCTTGGTCGCAAATGGGTCTTTCCAAATGGACAATGAGCCCAAGCATACTTCCAAAGTTATGGCAAAATGTCTTAAGGACAACAAAGTCAAGGTATTGGAGCTGGCCATCACGAAGCCCTGACCTCAATCCGATAGAACATTTGTGGGCAGAACTGAAAAAGTATGTGTGAGCAAGGAGGCCTACAAAACTGACTCAGTTACATCAAG
>NC_036852.1:9130475-9159300 GCF_002910315.2 Salvelinus sp. IW2-2015
CAGCTCTGTCAGGAGGAATGGGCCAAAATTCACCCAACTTATTGTGGGAAGCTTGTGGAAGGCTACCCAAAACATTTGACCCAAGTTAAACAATTTAAAGGCAATGCTACCAAATACTAATTGAGTGTATGTAAACTTCTGACCCACTGGGAATGTGATGAAAGAAATAAAAGCTGAAATAAATCACTCTCTAATATTATTCTGACATTTCACATTCTTAAAATAAAGTGGTGATCCTAACTTACCTAAAACAGGGAATTTTTAATAAGATTAAATGTCAGGAATTGTGAAACTGAGTTTAAATGTATTCGGCTAAGGTGCATGTAAACTTCCGACTTCAACTGTATATGTCACGCCCTGGCCTTAGTATTATTTGTTTTCTTTATTATTTTAGTTAGGTCAGGGTGTGACATGGGGTATGTGTGTGTTTTGGGTGATTATATGGTATAGGGGGTGTTGGTTGTAGTGTATGGGTTTGTGTTGAGTGTATGTGTCTAGGTATGTCTATGGTTGAGTGTAGGTGTTTAGGAAAGTCTATGGTTGCCTGATTTGGTTCTCAATCAGAGACAGCTGGTTATTGTTGTCTCTGATTGGGAGCCATATTTAAGGTAGCCATAGGCTTTAGGTGTTTGTGGGTAATTGTCTATGTTGAACGTTTGTTGCTTGTCTGTGCACTTACGTTATTTAGCTTCACGGTCGTTTGTTGTTTTTTGTTTGTTTGTTAAAGTGTTTCGTGTCGTGTTCTTTCATCTTCGTTAATAAAGAGAAGATGTATCATTATCACGCTGCGCCTTGGTCCGTCTCTCCACACGATCGTGACAGTATATACCAGCATTCCCCATAGCGGGGGGCTGGAACTCACGAAAAGTGGGAGATGCTGTCAAGAAACACTGGCATGCTTTATCATCGGACCCAGCTTTGCCAGGTGAATATAAAAATCCACCACTTGTTGTATATAGGAGAGGTCGCAATTTACGCGATAAATTGGTCCATGCCAACTGCCAGCCACAAAAGAAAATCAGCCAGGCTCTTTTACGCCCTCTTCCGAATGGTAGCTATAAATGCAGAGGATGCGCACAGTGCAACAATATGATGAAGTGTGAATATTTCTGCCACTCACATACAGGAAAACGGTTCTAAATAAATTACATTGTTAGGTGCTTCACCACCCATGTTATCTACATGATTAAATGTCCAAATGGGCTGTGTTATGTAGGTAAAACCTCTCGTTATCTCAAACAGAGAATTTGTGAACACAAAAATTWAATCAGGAGAAACGACAGGGATTATACTGTCGCAGTACATTTTAAGATATCAGACAGGGGAGGTGATATAAACTCAGCAAAAAAAGAATCAGCCTCTCACTGTCAACTGCATTTATTTTCAGCAAACTTAACATGTGTAAATATTTGTGTGGACATAACAAGATTCAACAACTGAGACATAAACTGAACAAGTTCCACAGACATGTGACTAACAGAAATGGAATAATGTGTCCCTGAACAAAGGGGGGGTCATCAGTATCTGTTGTGGCCACCAGCTGCATTAAGCACTGTAGTGCATCTCCTCATGGACTGCACCAGATTTGCCAGTTCTTGCTGTGAGATGTTACCTCACTCTTCCACCAAAGCACCTGCAAGTTCCCGGACATTTCTGGGGGGAATGGCCCTAGCCCTCACCCTCCGATCCAACAGGTCCCAGATGTGCTCAATGGGATTGAGATCCGGGCTCTTCGCTGGCCATGGCAGAACACTGATATTCCTTTCTTGTACGAAATCACGCACAGAACGAGCAGTATGGCTGGTGGCATTGTCATGCTGAAGGGTCATGTCAGGGTGAGCCTGCCGGAAGGGTACCACATGAGGGAGGAGGGTGTCTTCCCTGTAACGCACAGTGTTGAGATTGTCTGCAATGACAACAAGCTCAGTCCGATGATGCTGTGACACACCGCCCCACACCATGACTGACCCTCCACCTCCAAATCGATCCCGCTCCAGAGTACAGGCCTCGGTGTAACACTCATTCCTTCGACGATAAACGCAAATCCGACCATCACCCCTGGTGAGACAAAACCGTGACTCGTCAGGGAAGAGCACTTTTTGCCAGTCCTGTCTGGTTCAGCGATGGTGGGTTTGTGCCCATAGGCGACGTTGTTGCCGGCGATGTCTGGTGAGGACCTGMCTTACAACAGGCTTACAAGCCCTCAGTCCAGCCTCTCTTAGCCTTTTGCGGACAGTCTGAACACTGATGGATTGTGCGTTCCTGGTGTAACTCGGGCAGTTGTTGTTGCCATCCTGTACCTGTCCCGCAGGTGGGATGTTCGGATGTACCGATCCTGTGCAGGTCTTGTTACACGTTGTCTGCCACTGCGAGGATGATCAGCTGTCCGTCCTGTCTCCCTGTAGCGCTGTCTTAGGCTGACCCGTTTACGAACCTCTGCCGGTCCTGAGCCTGACTGCTGTTCTGTACCTTATGGACTCTGCCCTCGATTGCAGACCTCTGCCTGCCTTTGASCTGTCTTTTGCCTGCCCCCTGTTTGGGTCAATAAACATCTGTGACTCTAGCTGTCTGCATCTGGGTCTTATCCTGAGTTCTGATAGGTGGACCATTTCAGATTGTAAGTGATGTGTACGCCGAGGACCTTGAAGCTTTCCACCTTCTTCACTGTAGTCCCGTCGATGTGGATAGGGACGTGCTCCCTCTGCTATTTCGTGAATTCCATGATCAGCTCCTTTGTTTTGTTGACGTTGAGTGAGAGGTTATTTTCCTGGCACCATTCTCCCAGGGCCCTCACCTCCTCCATGTAGGCGGTCACGTCATTGTTGGAAATCAGGCCTACTACTGTTGTGTCATCTGCAAACTTGAGGATTGAGTTGGAGGCGTGCGTGGCCACACAGTCATGGGTGAACAGGGAGTACAAGAGGGGGCTGAGCACGCACCCTTGTGGGGCACCTGTGTTGAGGATCAGCGAAGAGGAGTTGTTGTTTCCTACCTTCAACACCTAGGGGCGGCCCGTCAGGAAGTCTAGGACCCAGTTGCACAAGGTGGGGTTCAGACCCAGGGCCCCAAGCTTTATGATGAGTTTGGAGGGTACTATGGTGTTGAATGCTGAGCTATAGTCAATGAACAGCATTCTTACTTAGGTATTCCTGTTGTCCAAATGGGATAGGGCAGYGTGCAGTGTGATGGCGATTGCGTCATCTGTGGATCTATGTAAATGTCTTACTCATGTCGGCCACGGAGAAGGAGAGCCCCCAGTCCTTGGTAGCGGGCCGCTTCGGTGGCACTGTGTTATTCTCAAAGCGGGCAATGAAGGTGTTTAGCTTGTCSAGAAGCAAGACGTCAGTGTCCACAACTTGGCTGGTTTTCCCTTTGTAGTCCCTGATTGTCTATAGACCCTGCCACATACGTCTCGTGGTCTGAGCCGTTGAATTGCGACTCTACTTTGTCTCTGTACTGACGTTTGCCTGTCTGATTGCCTTACAGAGGGAATAACTACACTGTTTGTATTCTGCCATATTCCCAGTCACCTTGCCGTGTGTGTGTTGTGTGTGTGTGTGGTGTGTGTGGGTGTGTGTGTGTGTGTGTGTGTTGTGTGTGTGTGTTGGTGTGTGTGTGTGTGTGTGTGTGTGTGTGTGTGTGTTGTGTGTGTGTTGTGTGTGTGTGTGTGTGTGTGTGATTTGATTGTGTATATGTGAGACATGTTTGCATATGAAAAGACAAGGAGGCAGCACCTCTTGACCACACCTGACATTTTATGAGCAAAGGGGACTACAAGTTAGTAAAACGTTTCTTTTTTTTTCTAAGACGAAGTATACTTATTTTTATCGTAAAAACAGAGTAAAAGAATGACTTTGATACCGCTAGGACACTGAACCCTACGTTGAGGTTTGAAGTCGCACGGCCCTCGTCTGTCTCTTGATTATTGGAAATGTACACAGCTTAATAAGAAACTAATATTCCTCTAATATTTCCTGCTGATATTCCCAATATTACCTAAGATCTCAGATATTACCTACTGACATTCAGATGAGCAGGGCTGCAAGGCAGACTACTTTCAGCATGGCTAAATGTTTAACTGGATACATTACCAATCTCATGAATTCGTTTTGGTTTCATTTTTAAATCCAAATGAACAGCACCCCATCTGGAGCAGGCCTCAGAAGTGAATGTCTGCCACATTCATATTATTTCCCCAACCATATCAACACTCAGAAACGTTAGCTTTACCTCTGACTGGTAATTGTTTTAAACACTTCTCATTATTTGTTGCAATGTGTCAGTGGTGGGAAAAGTACCCAAATGACACAAGTAAAAGTGAAAGTTACGCAGTAAAATGCTACTTGAGTAAAAGTCTAAAAGAATTTGGTTTTAAATATACTTAAGTATCAAAAGTAAATGTAATTGCTAAAATATACTTAAGTATCAAAAGTAAAAGTAGATGTCATTTCAAATTCCTTATACTAAGCAATCCAGACGTCACATATAAAAATATATATATAATTACCGGCAGTGGCGACCCATCATTCAGGGCAGGTGTGGCAGAGCGCCATTTGTTTTGAGCCCCACCCGAAAAAAATGAAATCAAAAATGAAATTTTTTGTTGTTGTTTTTTTTGTTGTCTTTTTAATACGTGTCACATATCAGTTTGCAAACAATGTAAAAAAAAAATAATAACATTAATTTAGGTAAGCTTACAAACTTTTTTGCTTTCTTGAGTAAGGCAGCTCCAAAACACAGGTGTTTCAGCCTAGCTCAGTGCTAGCTTCAGTGAGTCCAAGACAACTGGGAACTTGGAAAAAAAGGAGGTCCGACTGGGAAAATACGTTTTGAACGGTCATCCAACTCAGAACTGCAAGTCGAGAACTCGGGCCTCTTTCTTGGGCTCTGACCTGAAGATCACTGATGTCATCATGATTCAACATTGTTTTTTTAGAGTTCCCTGTTGTCTTGAACTCACTGAAGTCTGAGATTTCCCAGATCTGAGTTTCCAGTTGTTTTGAGCAGAAGTCATGCTGGATTGACAGCATGGCCAATGTTGAATGTTTTTCCTTTTAAGCTTGGAAAAGAGACCACACACCCAAATGAATAAATCCAGAGAATGCCAGACTTTGATGACAAAATTTTCCCAAGAAGGACTGCTGCGCCACCTTCCTGTTCAAGTGAGCACAGCACAACAAGGTGAGTCCAAAAATGTATTGTATGCTGCTGCATAAATTATGTAAAATGCCAGGGAGATATGTATACTGAAGCTAAGAAAGTAATACGATGTGTATGTTGTGTAGTAAGCTGTTAGTAGCATCGGCGTAATCATTTGGTACATTTTCCCCTCATAATTTAGCCTACTTTTCTGACTTGGTGGTGCACATGCAGTGGTGGGAAAAGTACTCAATTGTCATACTTGAGTAAAAGTAAAGATACCTTAATAGAAAATGACTCAAGTGAAAGTGAAAGTCACCCAGTAAAATACTACTTGAGTAAAAGTCTAAAAGTATTTGGTTTAAAAAATATTCCAAAAGTAAATGTAATTGCTAAAATGTACTTACGTGTCAAAAGTAAAAGTATGAACCATTTCAAATTCCTTATAGTAAGCAAACCGGACGGCACAATTGTATTATTTTCTATTGATGGATAGCCAGGGACACACTCCAACACTCAGACATCATTTACAAACAAAACATTTGTGTTTAGTGAGTGTACAGATCAGAGGCAGTAGGGATCACCAGGGATGTTCTCTTGATAAGTGTTTGAATTGGACAATTTTCCTGTCAATATGTAACGGGTACTTTTGGGTGTCAGGGAAAATGTATGGAGAAAAAAGTACACCATTTTGTTTTGGAATGTAGTGAAGTAAAAGTAGGCAAAAATATAAATAGTAAAKTACAGATACCCCCAAAAAATACTTAAGTCGTACTTTAAAGTATTTTTACTTAAGTAYTTTACACCACTGTGTACATGTAGCCTATAGCCTGTTTCAGAGAAATGTAATCATTGAATATTGTAAGAGCTTTAATTGTCTGCTTATATGTCCCCTTTATTTATCCTACGGTTCTGACCTGGTGTACAGGGAGAATACTGTAAGAACGGCCCATGTTCTGAATTCTGTCACTGTACATTTCAAAAGTGCTGAACAAATAGTTATATTGACTACGTCCTAGCTCGCTCATTAATGTCTTAATTGAAATTACGGATTGCCTCTTATCCGCTCGTCATCTCCTTATGCCATAGTTTGTACATCTCAATTGTCAGTAGAAACCAGATTTGTTTAAGCAAGTCAGCCATATCAGCTATATATTTTTTAAAGGCAGTGAATGAGGCTTAATGAACTGTTTCGGTGCCAGACAAGGTTCCGCTGATAGCCAGGTGTAGCAGTGGTAAGATGTTAGGACTGCTGTTGGGACTCTACTGTTGGGACAGCTTTATGTAGGCCCTAACAGTTTGTGGGCACTGTTTGTCACCGTTATAGTGCAATGAATGTATTGTTTAGTGTTGTGGAGTGGCTTTGCTGGCATGCATAAAAAAATGTAATGATAGAATTTGCTCCACCAAGATTTAGATGCTAAAATCGGCACTGATTACCGGATAGCCAGGGGCATACTCCAACACACAGACATCATTCAGAAACAAAGCATTTGTGTATCCGCCAGATCAGAGGCAATAGAGATGACCAGAGACGTTCTTGATAAGTGCGTGAATTGGACCATTTTCCTGTCCTGCTAAACATTCAAAATGTCACGAATACTTTTGGGTGTCAGGGAAAATTCATGGAGTAATGTTGATGTTTCAACGTCACAATATACTGTATGCTTCCCTACATTTTTTTCAACTGGTAAAGGTGGAACTTYAGATGAGTCTTGTGAGGCCTGTGGGCGTCCTAGAGCAAAAAAACAAACATGTACGTGTTCGTGAGAGTCACCTTGCYRTAACTGCAGGCAACA
This sequence comes from Salvelinus sp. IW2-2015, assembly GCF_002910315.2. NCBI lineage: Eukaryota > Metazoa > Chordata > Actinopteri > Salmoniformes > Salmonidae > Salvelinus > Salvelinus sp. IW2-2015. The sequence continues at coordinate 9,137,414 of NC_036852.1, forward strand.
GGATTATGGAATGTCTTGCCCTTTTGATTATGGAGTGTGGTGCYGTCTGAAGTTTATGGAGTATTTTGCCATTTTAATGATGTTGTTTATGGCACAGTCTGTGAGWGGTTTACATAAAGGTGTTGCCATAAGGTGGACCTTAGACAACATTCCAATAACAGGCTATAGCGAACCAGTTTAGAAACGACTGTATATAAAGTGATCAGGAAAGTACATGTGAAATTTACCATGCACATTTACGGATTAATACTTCAATTTGCWWTTTTTTTWWTTTATTCTCAAATCAGAGGAATTATATTTGACTAATTAGTATTTTACTCATTCCTCTGTCTTTAAAGATCGAAGTGACTAAATATCTATTTGCTCTTTATTCATGTATTACACATGTATCATTCACTTAATTAGGTTTAAAGAGAATGATTMATCAGTAATTGTTGTGAATTACTTGCTCAAATCTACCGGACTGCTCTACCGAGTACCGGACTGCAGTCAGACTGCAGTGTTTCCAGGTTAGAGGTCATTCCCTGCTCYCTGTGCTGGTAATGGTCAGGCATGCACAAGTAGATTGAGTTGATCTTCTCTTTGTAGCTTCGGTGTCCTCTTTCTACTCTCCTCTGCACACCAGAGACCTGAGAACACACAACAACAGAGGCTACATAYCATCACACACTTTATGTTAAACAGACACATGTTTTTTCRCGTCATCATCAAACAGGGGATATAGCACAYGTATACAGATAGGATCATATTTTGATTACCCCGTTTTTGCAGGAAATGTCAGCAGGTTGACATAAAGTGCAGTCAACTTAACTCTAAGGGCAACAATTATCTGATTGGTTTAGGGCAGAACAAATCTGATTGGTTTCTAAAATCACAGAAATTTCCTACACAGAAGGAAATKTAAACATGTAGTTTATATGAGGTTGAAAAAGTTTATTTCCACTTTAAAATGGCAGACTTGATTAGCACTAACTAAAAATGTAACCAACAAAATGTCCATGAATTATAATGCACACAGTAATTCATATTTCCTGTTACTGCAGGATTATTTTCCCGCTATGAGAAACGGGTTAAATTAAGATCCTACACCTGTAGTAGCYTTTGCAGGATAAACATCATTTGGCAATTTAATTTKAACACCTATCAATYATTAAGYAAATAGATCAGTTAGCTACCTCGGGCTGGTGTTTTACCACATCCTGTTGACACATAGTCCTACAAAACAAACAGAGAGCATCAGCGCTGTCTCACACACACACRTACACACACACACAATAATTCAGCCCTGGCATTCTATCCACACCTGCCCACATCGCTGTGCGCGCCATCAACTYAAATCATGAGTAATCATCTTAGAAAAGTMATTCATAGGGCTTTAATAGGAAGTATGATAAATAGACTATTGAGGTATTCAATAAATTAGTTGTTTCATCTAACACGTCTAAGCAGGAATGCATGATTCAAGATAATTTGATGTGTAACCTAATCTAGTGATCARAGCCCCCAGAAAACGTGTGGCGAGACAACATTTACCCCAGTACTTTCAATCTAATGTGGCGTCGCCACACCACTTTCAAAGCAGCAGCACCGAACGTGTTTACCAGAGATATTCATTAGTTCATTTCATAGACAAGCATAGAAAAACGTTTTGCAATGGAAAAGAAAGCAGGCGTTTCAGCCCGTTTGTGTCTGCTTTGTCTTAGTAAATGCAAAGCTCCCCCCTGATTTCACACGGTAACCCCCACACTTGCTGCAACAGGTGGATTCACTTGTCAGTCACTTGTAACTCCTAGCAACAGCCTACAGAGCCTCATCAACCACTCTTCTCAACAACTCTGACTCTGCACTTGGTTTCTTTCCTTACTCACGCTACTCTCCGGTCTGTGGAATCCTGGTGGAATCTGACTTTGTAGCTGTGTTATCTAGTGGTGACCCTCCTCTCCTGCCTGCCTGGTTGCCTGCGTCATACGAGAGTGAACACAAATGTCCATGGAAAACAAGGTATGTGTTAACAAAAGCAGTTAATAAAAGCAGTTTAGTCAATTTAGTTCTCTAAAACTATCTAGAATGATTCAATCTATAGCTAGCTAACAAAACTACACTGATGTTAGCTTGTTGGTGATTATTCACGAATTAAGCAGAGCCAGAAAGGAAACCTGAGTGCCCCACCTCAGCCGACGCGTCAGCTGAGATGGTACCAATTATAAGCTAGTACCAATCACATCTACCTTATTTGACGGTTTAATYAAACAGACCGTGTCCGCTCACTCATTCTGCTGCTGCTTGCTGTGCTAAAGTCTTCTTGGGTATGACGCTACAAGCTTGGCATACCTGTAGTTGGGGASTTTTCCCATTCTTCTCTGCAGATCCTCTCAAGATCTGTCAGGTTGGATGGGGAGCTTCGCTGAACAGTTATTTTCAGGTCTCTCCAGAGATGTTCGATCGGGTTCAAGTCCAGGCTTTGACTGGGCCACTCAAGGACATTCAGAGACTTGTCTCAAAGCCACTCCWGCATTGWCTTGGYTGTGTGCTTAGKGTCGYTGWCCTGTTGGAAGGTGAACCTTCGCCCAGTCTGTAGTCCTGAGCGCTCTGTAGCATGTTTTCATCAAGGATCTCTCGGTACTTTGCTCCGTTYATATTTCTCTCGATCCTGACTAGTCTCCCAGTCCCTGTCGCTGAAAAACATCCCCACAGCATGATGCTGCCATCACCATGCTTGATCGTAGGAATGGTGCCAGATTTCCTCCAGACGGGACGCTTGGCATTCAGGCCAAAGAGTTCAATCTTGGTTTCATCAGACCAGAGAAAAAAGCCATGTKCCTTTTACTGAAGAGTGGCTTCTGTCTGGCCACTCTACCATAAAGGTCTGATTGGTGGAGTGCTGCAGAGAAGTTAGTCCTTATGGAAGGTTCTCCACAGAGGAACTCTGGAGCACTGTCAGAGTGACCAATGGGTTCTTGGTCATCTCCCTGAACAAGGCCCTTCTCTACCGATTGCTCAGTTTGGCCGGGCGGCCAGCTCTAGAAGGTGTCTTGGTGGTTCCAACGTTCTTCCATTTAAGAATGATGGAGGACATTGTGTTCTTGGGGACCTTCAATGCTTCAGACATTTTTTGGTACCCTTCTCCAGATCTGTTCCTTGACACAATCCTATCTCTGAGCTCAATGGACAATTCCTTCGACCTCATGGCTTGGTTTTTGCTCCGGCATGTACTGTCAACTGTGGGACCTTACATAGACAGGTGTGTGCCTTTCCAAATGATGTCCAATCAATTGAATTTACCCGAGAGCTCAATTTGAGTCATAGWGTCTGAATACTTACGTAAATAAGATATTTATGTTTTTTAAACCTGTTTTCGCTTTGTCATTATGGGGTATTGTGTGTAGATTGATGAGGATTTTTGTTCATTTAATACATTTAAGAATACGGCTGTAACGTAACAAAATGTGGAAAATTCAAGGGGTCTGACTACTTTCCGAATGCATTGTATATCGCCTTAATAAATTGTTAAAGATATTACAACACTGAACAAAAATATAAACGCAACATGCAACGATTTCAAAGATTTGACTGAATTACAGTTCATAATATGAAATCAGTCAATTGATATAAATTCATTAGGCCCTAATCTACGGATTTCACATGACTGGGAATACAGATATGCATCTGTTGGTCACAGATACCTTAAAAAAAATTCGGGGCATGAATCAGAAAATCAGTCAGTATCTGGTGTGACCACCATTTGCCTCATGCAGCGTGACACATCTCCTTCGCATAGAGTTGATCAGGCTGTTGATTGTGGCCTGTGGAATGTTGTCCCACTCCTCTTCAATGGCTGTGCAAAGTTGCTGGATATTGGCAGGAACTAGAACACGCTGTCGTACACGTCAATCCAGAGCGTCCCAAACTTGCTCAATTGGTGACATGTCTAGTGAGTGGAAGAACTGGGACATTTTAAGCTTCCAGGAATTGTGTACAACTATTTGCGACATGGGGCCATGCATTATCATGTTAAAACATGAGGTGATGGCGGTRGATGAATGGCACGAAAATGGGCCTCAGGATCTCGTCACGGTATATCTGTGCATTCAAATTGCCATTGATAAAATGCAATTGTGTTTGTTGTCCGTAGCTTATGCCTGCCCATACCATAACCCCACTGCCACCATGGGGCACTCTGTCCACAATGTTGACATCAGCAAACCGCTCGCCCACATGACACCATCTGCCCGGTGCTCATCGAAGATGAGTCAGGTCACCTGCAGTCAGGTCAAGACCCTGGTGAGGACGACAACCACGCAGTTGAGCTTCCCTGAGACGGTTTCTGACAATTTGTGCAGAAATTCTACGGTTGTCCCAGTTTCATCAGCTGTTCAGGTGGCTGGTCTCAGACGATCCCACAGGTGACAAAGTCGGATGTCAAGGGCCTGGGCTGGCATGGTTACATATGGTCTGGAGTTGTGAGGCTGGTTGAACGTACTGCCAATTCGCTAAAACGACATTGGAGGCGGCKTATGATAGAGAAATTAACATTCAATTCTCTGCCAACAGCTCTGGTGGGCATTCCAAAAAAYGATACATCTGTGGCATTGTGTTGTGTGACAACTGCATATTTTAGAGTGATGATTTATTGTCCCCAGCACAAGGTGCACCTGTGTAATGATCATACTGTTTAATCACTTCTTCATATGCTATAACTGTCAAGTGGATGGATTATCTTGGCGAAGGAGAAATGCTCACTAACAGAGATGTAAACAAATTTGTGCACACAATTTGAAAGAAATAAGCAAAAGCATATTTTTGCATATGCGTACATTTCAGGGATATTTTATTTCAGCTCGTGGGACCAACACTTTACATGTTGTGTTTATATTTTTGTTCAGGACCATGGCATTTTCTTTCTGAACCGTTTGTGGCACAAATTCTTTTACTTTTAGATTTGTGTGTATTGTTGTGAATTGTTAGATACTACTGCACTGTTGGAGCTAGGAACACAAGAATTTCGCTACACCCGCAATAACATCTGCTAAATATGTGTATGTGACCAATAAAATGTGATTTGAATTTCATGGCTTAAAAGTAAAAAAGCTACAAATTCTTTCCACAAAACAGTCTACACCACAATATGAACCCATTTGTCCAACCATAATATACCAAACAAAAATAGAAACACAACATGTAAAGTGTTGGTCCCATGTTTCGTGAGCCTGTGTTGTGATTCTCACACTGTTCAAACCCCACAATTGAATTAAAAGCTTGTGAAGCTCTCTTAACCTATAGATCACATAATTGCAAACAAATAAGAATTTCCTGTACGCAAAATTTTTTATGTTATTTACATTTCCCATAGGTAAGATGTTACACCCACACACTCTTTGCCCCCCCCTACTAGATGAAGGGGCCTCCAGACCGCTGACTTCCCAAACATTTTTATTAGTTACTCTACTACTAAGGGTACTTAATATTTCACCCATTTCACAGAGGATAACTTTCAAAGCTCTAGTTCCAGGTGAAACTAGGAAATGTACAACAACATGCTGTGAAGTCACTGACCCCCCTAAATGCTACATTCAAACCACTTCTTCCTGATTGGTATAGGCATATTTCCTTCTGATAGGCCTAATTTTGAATATCCTTTCAATCCAGGAAGGATACAGATGCTAACAGACAGGGCATGGTGGGTTCCTTCAACCTCCTCTTATCAAAAGGGTGCACTTTTTTTTTTATTCCTCCCCTTTGATTCTCTACAAATATTTTTCCTATATTACAGATTTAGATATTAATTCACATATACCAGATCGGATGTTCAATAAGCTTCCGTATCCACAAATGACATATACACTGAAACCACTTGAGGTTAGTCTCTAACTCCCCCTCCCCCTGTCTTCCGTCCCCGTCCCCGTCCATAATAGGCTCACCCATTATGAATTGCCATTTTAATTTACACTGATTGACCACGAATATTTCACTGTGAAGGGTCAAAATAGCCTCTCTGTGCATATCGAGCTACAGATCTATAGCAAGTTGGTGCGTTTTGACCTCTCTATCAAGGTCGCACCTTTTATTGATTTTGTTTCCTCCCTTTGATTTTCTAACAAATATTTATCCTATACCAGCTGTTGGTTATTAATCACTTACATATCACATTTTCAATAGCTTTCCAGGCCAAAATGACATACACATCTAAAAACCAATTGAGTTTTAGGTCTTTGGTGTTCCTCTTGTCACGTGCTCGTCACTCCGCCTCCAGTGCCTCGAAGTCGCCAGGCTTCTCTAACTACCGCTCACGTCGGGGCAACCCAGCCTTACGCACAACCTACCTCTTAGGTACACCTGGATTTCATCACCTCCTGATACCTTCCCCTTTATATTGCACCTCCGTTGTTATCGACCCGACCAGGCCATATCTTTGTTAAATGGTTTAGACGCTTTTCTCTTTCCTATTTGGTCTATGCTTCTTTGTCATTAAGGGTGGTTTTCACCCACTAGTGGATTGGTAAACCTTTTCAGAATATTTTCCGGTGAAGACTCAGCGGGTGCGGATCACGATATACAAAAATATTTTTTACTTTTATTTGAAATAATTCTATTAGTTTCAGAATTATTCGTGGGGATTGTGTGCTCAAGTATTATAGGTGTAGAGTCTGAATTTGAAGGGTTATAAGGAGTAGCTTTCCGTTCACCACACAACACTATTAGCAAAGATTCAAATATAGCGTAGGGTCTCTCTAGACCACAGGATAAACAGAATGCACAAATTGCACGGCTGCAACGGAACATATCGCTGGGGAACCATGAAACCTACGATATATGCGCTGAGAACACCACTTATGTGCTTTGCGTCTATTTTGATATATGGGATAGGGTATTTGACCTTTGAGTGAGAGAGTGCTAGGTGACCCCAAAGTGAGGATTTACAATATCTAGGTTTGGTGTTTATAGACTGCGATTTTCTCTTCGTCGGCGAAAGGCAAGAATTCTATAGAGTACACTTGTGTTCTAACATATGTTTCAAAAGCCATGAATTCAAAATCAGTCAATATCATATTATGAGACGATAAATCACATAACGAGAGCGAGTTACCGAGAGTATTCGCAAGCATATGTCTTCATGCCGGGTATCAGCATAAAGACGGAAATTCTTGTGTTCCTAGCTCCAACAGTTGCAAGTAGGGTTAATAATGCTAAAGACAATAGGTCAGAAATCAATAGCAGATTTCACAACATTTATCTACAACAAGGTGAGGAAAGTATGAAGAGCAGTCAATTTGTGCTTCAGCACAAACGAGTTCGCAAGAGGACAATGCCGCACATGGTTTTGCCTCCTTTCGCGAACTACAAAATACTAGACGGCGAGAGCAACTGCTATAAGTTGTCTGGAGTGGTACCGTCTTTTCAATGCTGACAGCGTGCGAACACCATAGAATACATAACTATACCCTAGAAATGTTACCGCCATAGCTCTATTGCAAATAAAGAAACTGCCTTTTGCTTAATTTCTTTCAAATTGTGTGCACAAATGTGTTTACAGTGTGCGTGTGTGAAGTGAGCGAGTTCTCCTTGCGAGACCCACAAGCAGGATAATCCTGGCTGCTATCCCACCTCTGCAGTCAGGATTAAGAGGACCAGTCACTGACAGAAGTAGGAGATATGATTAAAGCGACGCAGAATATAGGACCATATACCTTTGGTGAGCCAGCAGCATCTCTATGGCAATCAGAGAGTGCACAATACACACATGCGGCCGACCTTTTCTAGGAATGATTATTTATGGCATAGCTCTGGTGCCCACACATACCCGGTTCATGGGTCTCACGCTTGCGGGTCCGGAACCAATCGAACAGACAAGCCACACGATGTTATCACACAGCGTGTGGTTGATTCTGAAGCAAACGCCGGCGCGTCACATCGACCTATTTTAAGTAGCTATTGTTGATGTTCGACCCACGAACAATTTTTATACATGTTATATATATCCTCTTAACCTCATAGGACCGAGCCACAATTTCATTCCATATACTTGTTCTGATCTTTTAAAGCAAATTGGCAAGTAACGTTCAACCACCAGTCTCTCACATATCATAACTCTCCATGAAGACCACACAGTATATCGTTTAACTGGTTTCACTATTTGTCCAATGCCCACTGTGACGCTAGAGACGAAATCACCGATGAAACATTTGATTAGTCACTGAGTTCACGGGAACACTTAGTAAGACATCAGAGTCACCAGCCGAGTACAAGATACATCGCCTTGAATTGCTGGGACAGCCTATCTTTGATCAGGAGAAGCGGATTCTGCACAACCTAACAATATCTACAGAATTCTATTCCTGTATAACTCGTATCGGTCAGTGCGAGTGATAAACCTCAAACTCGTTACGTGTGTCTCCGTCCTCCCACAGAGGGTCTTTGACCCTGACTGCAGATGAACCTGATCATCATCGATGGGACCGGGCGATGGTGTCCATGTGGGGCGAGCGGTTTGCTGAAATGTCAAACATGTGGACAAGAGTGCCCCCATGGTGGCTGTGGGGTTATGGGTATGGGCAGGCATAAGCTACGGAACCAACAAACACAAATGATTTTATCAAAAATGGCAATTTGAAATGCAACATGACGATACATTATCCTAAACAAAAAAAGGAAAAAGACAATTGTGCCTGCTCTCCTGGTTTGATTAATTAAATATGAACGGAATCTGAGAAAGGAAGTTTACCATAATTTTCAATTATTTATTCTTCATAGTATAGCGGTCTATTGTAAACTTATGATACTTAAGTTCTTAAAAACCAAATACTTTATACTTTAGCGTCTCAACTCTCAAAGTAGTTTTATATCATGTTATCAATGTGTGATGATCGACTCACCTATTGACTTCGCAATAGATGGTATGATTTTTTAACACACTATATTTCAGCTGGAAGTAAGTCCTTATTACTTTACCATGTTCCCACAAAGGTATTATATTCCAACTCACTAAACTCATGGGAGCTCACGAATGTAGAAGGCATGAGGTCTTTCCGCGTAGATGACGTGTGTGCGCATTGAGTGTAACAGAAGCGTTGGGATAAATCTTAAACGTTTCGCACTGCGCCCATATATCCACAAGCAACTTCGCAACGACGCATTCATATGAACGAAGGCCCGTGGGACCAAATACAGTCCTCGGTCTATCCAGAAGAGGTTGGCCAACAATAAATCAGCCCTGATCCAACTCTGATGGCTGAATGTGGCTCGAAGGATGATCGGTGTTGACTCTGTTACTCTGAGCCATCTGGATCGAAGCATAAAGCTGGGGTTACGTGAGCCAGAGAAATAACTGCGCCTCTAGCGGAGTTTTTTGCACATGAGTTCTGTACCGACTACTTTATGTATGTTGTATTTTTTTTAAACACGGTATTCTGATTGGACCTTGCGAACAGTATTATAGTACATCAATCAGCGAGTACTCGAGAGATAATGTGTGGAGATGGGTTCGAATTGAGAATCTCTCATGTTTCTGTATTAATCCTGTTTATTATTCCGCAATGTAACATTCCGAAAATGGTTTCAAAATCCGAGATAATTTCAAGAAAGGGCCTAAGACTCTTGCACATATCTGAGTAGTCAATTGACCTGATTTTCACTTATTTTTGTTGAGAGCCGAGTGATGAGCCAGTCATGGTACAAATCGTTTGAGATTATCAGCATTAGAACAAAAATAGTAAGGACGTTAGACTCAATCTTTGGGTCACATACCACATGACCTCCCGTGATGTAAGTATCAATACTCTTGTAAACCACATCTATTATAAAAAGCTTAATGCTGATCATATGACACACTGCCAAGTGTTCTTGCTCAGTAGTAGAGACCGTGGTGATTAATCTTATTCCTTATTCTCTTATTTTGTCGATTCTTCATCTGTATAATGTAAGACATAGCGTCCACCCCACAGAGTATCTAAACGATTGTACAAAATCATAAAACTTTCAAATTCATTCGAGGCCATATACACCATACACATGGTTAGCAGATTGTTTAAATGCGAGTGTAGCGAACCACATATTTCGATCAGTAAAGCTTCGTAGAGCTTGCAGTAATGACTCATAGGATATATAAAAGAATAAAAGAAACTTACATCAATTTTTAATCCAGCAAACGTAAACATTAGCAGCCTTATAATACCATATAGAACTCAAAAGTAATTGAGCCTACAGGTGCAATGGAATAAGAATCATGATACATATATTACCCAATATTCGAGTAGTGGATGGAGAACATCATCGATTGGAAGGTGCAGCGCACCGGTGCGGCTAGACAACGCAATCCTTCTATGTAAGCAGGTAGATTGAGCACAACAAGTTGACCAAGTACCAGGAGGTAACAGATAACTTATGCCCAGTTGAAGTTCGGGAGAGTGTTACATTACACATCCACGAATTTGGTCGATTCGTAAAAGATTCATTTTTTCAAGCTCACCATTCCAAAAGTATCTCCAGGGAGTGGCGTTAGTTGTAAACGGTCAAAACGGCGACTATTGATTTGCCAGAGATGCAGGTTGAGGGGATCACTCTACTTTGTAAGAGAGAGAACGATTCGACTAGAGCCAATTGAGGTTCCCAAAAGCAAAACCGTATCAGTTGGTTACCCACAACAATCTATTTGTACACACTAAATGGAAACATGATAACCTGTTCATTCTACTAAATGCGACAATTGGTATCCCCACCATTTCAATAGGAAGCCGCACGTCTATTGCTAGAAATGGGTTCTGTCACATACACTAAAGTCCTGACCCGGATACCCAACTGACATCGGGGAGAAAGGGCTCTTGGAATGAATCAAAGACCTCATGGTTCCTCTGTGGAGATCGGTCACCCTAGATCTGAAACTACACATGCTTCGGGCATAGACTAGTCCACCACTAGAAAATGATTGTCATGCCAGCACTACTAGTAGTTTAATTGTAAGTGCTCTCAGACAAGAAAGCCATCTCTCCAAGTAATAAAGCGAACTATTGGCATTTATTGGCTCCATGAGGTCTGAATGAAACCAAGATGACTCTTTGGCCGAATGCCAGCGTGCCCGTCTGGAGGAATCTGGCACCATTCTACGATCAAGGCATGGTGATGGCAGCATCATGCTGTGGGATTCTTTTTCAGCGACACGAGGACTGGGAGACTAGTCAGGAATCGAGAGAAAATAACGGAGCAAAGTACCGAGAGATCCTTGATGAAAACATGTGCTACAGAGCCGCTCAGGACTACAGACTGGGCGAAGGTTCACCTTTCCCAACAGGACCAACTAAGCACACACACCAAGCAATGGGAGTGGTTTGAGACAAGTCTCTGAATGTCTTGAGTGGCCCAGTCAAAGCCTGGACTTGAACCCGGATCGAACATCTTGGAGAGACCTGAAAATACTGTTCAGCGAGAGCTCCCCATCAACCTGACAGATCTTGAGAGGATCTGCAGAGAAGAAATGGAAAACTCCCAACTACAGGTATGCCAAGCTTGTAGCGGTCATACCCAAGAAGACTTTTAGCACAGCAAGCAGCCAGCAGAAATGAGTGAGCGGACACGGTACTGTTTAATTAAAACCGTCAAATAAGGTAGATGTGATTGGTATCAGCTTATAATTGGTACAATCTCAGCTGACAGCGTCGGCTGAGGTGGGGCACTCAGGTTTCCTTTCTGGCTCTGCTTAATTCGTGAATAATCACCAAACAAGCTAACATCAGTGAGTTTGTTAGCTATAGCTATAGATTGAATCATTCTAGAAGTTTTAGAGAACTAAATTGACTAAACTGCTTTTATTAACTGCTTTTGTTAACACATACTGTTTTTCCATGGACATTTGTGTTCCGTCTTCGTATGAGCGGCAACAGGCAGCAGGAGAGGAGGGTCACCAACTAGATAACACATACAAGTCAGGATTCCACCAGGATTCTCACAGGAGAGGAGAGAGAGGAAAGGAAAGAAACCAAGTGGCAGAGTCAGAGTTGTTGAGAAAGAGTGGTTGATGAGGCTCTGTAGGCTGTGCTAGGAGTTACAAGTGACTGACAAGTGAATCCACCTGTTGGCAGCAAGTGTGGGGGTTACCGTGTGAAATCAAGGGGGGAGCTTTGCATTTACTAAGACAAAGCAGACACAACGGGCTGAAACGCCTGCTTTCTTTTCCAATTGCAAAACGTTTTTTCTATGCTTGTCTATGAAATGAACTAAATGAATATCTCTGGTAAAACACGTTCGGTGCTGCTTGCTTTGAAAGTGGTGTGGGACGCCACATTAGATTGAAGTACTGGGGTAAATGTTGTCTCGCCACAGCGTTTTCTGGGGGCTTTGATCACTAGATTAGGTAACATCAAATTATCTATTGCAAGTCAATGCAATTCCTGCTTAGACTGGTTAGATGAAACAACTAATTATTTGAATACCTCAATAGTCTATTTATCATACTTCCCTATTAAAGCCCCTATGAATTGACTTTTCTAAGATGATTACTCCTGATTTAAGTTGATGCGGCGCGCAACGAGCGATGTGGGCAGTGTGGATAGAATGCCAGGCTGAATTATTGTGTGTGTGTGTAGTGTTGTGTGTGAGCAGCGCTGATGCTAGATGAAGGTAGTTGGATGGGCTAACTTATGCGTAGATTGTGTTTGTATAGGAGCAAGCTGATGTATGGTTGCATACCATGGTGAGACTGCTGGTACTAGAACCACACGCGTGGCCTGCCCGAGGTAAAAGTAACGTTTAGATGTAGGTGTATGAAAATTATGAGTAAGATTCTCTCAGCGTATTCGAGTGATTTGTTTATATAGAGTTGACAATGTCCGATAATGATGTCTATCGTCACATTGCCACGACAAAAGCTACTACAGGTGTAGGAGAACTGTGCTATAAAGGTAAATGTAACGCCGGCCCAAGTTTCTGCGATGAATGCGGGAAAATAATCGCTCTTTGGGCTAACCGAAGTATGAAAATATAAACGGTAGCAATGTGAATGAGACGCTGTACGCTTGAGCGTGTGGCATTGGGAAGCTTAGACTATACTGAGTGATCCAGTGAGCTGAGGAATCAATATGTTGCATGGTGGTTAAACCATATGTTAGCATAAGACCTTATAGATGTCATGAATAGATACCTTGGAGCCACAAGTGGGGTCTGTCTCTTGACTTGTATCAAGAAAGAAGGAATAGATAAAGCCGTATGAGGCTTCCCAACCCTCAAATAGCTAACTAAGCAGGTCATTTAAAACATTTGCCTCTGCTTGTAGTGTGTGAGGTGGAGGATATTAGCTGAGTGGTGAACTTTTTATGAAAGTCCGAAGTCCAGATTCAGTGAGTGGTCTCTATGTCCCCTAAGAGATGCATAAAATCCTCGAGATATCCAATATTTTGCGCCTGAGTAAGTTAGAGATTAGTTTTTGGAGCACTGGGCGCACTTTTTTGTTAATAGCTATCAAACTGCTCGCTGACAAAGTCTATACCCGTGAGAATCAGGACAGGATGAGGCGTGCATAACCATCTACATCGAATGGCCGTAAATACTGTGATTTGAGCTTCATGACTGAATGTGTATGGGTCTAGTTGCACAAAATATGAAGCCCCCTGAGTTTTGATGACTAAGATTGATTAATTTTGGATTGGATATGCAAAATAAACATATGTGTGTGTTACGTGTCTGGAATGAGACCGCGCAATTTTACAGATCAAGTGTTGGACCATACATCGGCTAGAGTATGTTTGTATGTTGAGTCCCACATTATTCTGTCTATAGTCAGTAAAGCGCGTGTTGTCTCAAGACGTAAAGGTGTGTGCGTGGTGGCTGCGAGAGCGGAGGAGGTGCAGATAGCGGAGCAGAACGACATCGCGGTTGAAGAGCGAGCAAGACTAATCTTAAGAGAGAGAATTTAACACTTTTCAGATCACACTTTGTTGAACGATGCATGCTCGGATAGGACGACTATGGAAGGAGAGTACCTTGGTATGGCCATAAAGCACGAAAGCCAGTAGCAGGGCTAGGATAAGGTTTAGACCTCTAACTAACAGCTGTTGATCCAAAACAGAAATGGCCAAAGTATACAGAATGTGTCATTCTGCCGTAGAGGTGGACTCAGAGAGACCACCAGGCTTGTTGACTGGAACCGAGATGGTATCACCATTGAATATGCTTATACACGGGATGAAAAAGAAGCAGGTCGGCCTGATGAACCGTGATCAGACTTCGTAGCAAAGTAATGTCTGGCGCACCAACTTCTTGAATCGCCAAAGAACTTCAATTCCTGTCTAAGGTAACTCCACATGACAACAGGCGCCTTGAATGAACTACGATTCTGAAACAGCATACTGAAATCATCTCAGTCGTGAAGAAATGATAGTAAGAGCAATAGTGTGAAGAACCATGATAGCGGTCGGGCTAGTCGACATCTTAAAGAGAATGTGAGATGAGACAAGAAGAGAGCTGTTGAGAATCTGCCGAGCATAATTAAAGATACCAATATATGTACAAGTTGGTCCGTACTGAAATATGACAAATGAGACCAATGATTTGATAGAAAATAACAAAGAGTACGCAAACATGAAGATAAGTAAAATCCGAATCATTCGTATTGCGTAAATTGGACGCGAGGTACTTTCATCTGAAACTTCGTTTATTATAGACCTATGGAAGCGTGGCTGAGGATGCATCCCTCATTTCTGAAACTCGGAGTTCGCTCTCGGATAAACGCTGTATGATATTTGGCATGAGCTGTGAGTGCATAAGAGGTTCCTAACCGTTATGGCAATCGCGAGACCTTTTATGTGAGAAAATAGCCTTCCTATCGATCAGAGACTCTCTGTTGTGCTCAAATGGAACATATATCCAAAGACAATCGGATAAAAGAAATGGCAGTAGTTCCAGTGAATTAGAATATACTGGTCCGCAGAAGCAGCACCATTATTTCATGAGTGATCAATATGACGTGTAACATACCCGCGTGTCAATGTAAAGAGGGGGTATGACCCCATCAAATTCGCGCCTGATGTTTCTCCCTTTTCCACATCAGTTTGGGGATCTCAGACGATACGAATGTTAGTAGAGGCATGAGAGGATCCAGGGACTTAGCCTCCACTTCAGTACGTAAAAATCACGTCAACAAATGTTCTGGGTTCTTGATTTATGCTTCTAAAAGGAACAGACCAGGCGAGCAGCAGCTATCTAGTCTTCTATCGCACATTGCTTCGCAACCTTGTAGTACCGAGTTCTGAACAAAAATTGTATGTGGAAGCAGTCATCTTAGTATTACAGTATCAGTGACATGCTGAGTAAATCAGGTACTAATCTTCAGTGTAGTGAAGGAGAAATAGGCCATGGAGATGTTTCTTCGCTGAGCAAGTTCTCACCTCCAAAGAGAGTTGGGTACACGTGGGACCTATTGTTACTCATGGAGTAATATGGGGTTGGTTCACGAGGTGGAAAGCATGGCCAGCCGTAAGCAGGAACAGAGAAAAAAAAGGTCCTCTAATTCACGCGCCTTATGAAAAAGAACTCGTCAATTCTATTGGGGACAGTTATGGGTGCGTCGTATAGCGCTCTGAAGTTGTTTGTCGCGGTATACACAAGACACTCTGCTTTTAGTCTTGACAAGTGGGGATGTCCGAGTGGTGTATTGGAGTATGCTGGCCGACCGAGGTGCTGGCTTATTATCTCTCCAGTGGAAACCTATATACAGTGTCACACAGATGGAACTGTCCTTGGAGTTTGATGCTTTTTAGCATCTAAGCTAGGTGGAATGCAAAATTTTCCTGCTTGAAAAAGCTCAGCACATTTCTCTATGCTTAATTCCTATACCTGACTTCTGTTGTTAATGTTCTAAGGCCAAGCCTAAACATGCACCCACTTGAAAAGTTGCAATGCGGGGGCTATCTCCCGAACTGACACTTATACATACATTCATGCAGAATGCACGCATCAACAGAACGGTGACAAAAGCTATGTTGTGTCGCCACTCAACTGGAGGAGACCTAAGCAGTCTAGATAAGCACTGTCCACACGCCACCAACGAGGCTATAGATCTGGTTTCCACAGGACAGTCTCTCCCAATTATCATGATCATTGGGACCGACCATCTGCTCATATCGATGTCATTCTACCCCCACCTCGGCTATTTCTGAAGTGACACATCGATTTGCGTTCTCGTGGGACACGTTGGATAATCATGGGTTGTGATTCTGCTTCAGATAAAGGGAACACCTCCTCGTACTATTCTCACTTGTCCATATTACACAAAACTGACATAGAATGATGAGGGGGACTTATTTTGATAGGCCTCGAACTATGCTGTAATAAATCTAAAATGAATGGCTTAACTGGACTTAATAATAAAGACTTAGGAGGACAAACAAATATATTCTAAAGGCGTTTCATTAGTTCCCCTGGGGGGGGTTTTTTTTCTTGGTCTGTTGTTTTTGTCTCGTTCCCGGCCTTGTTGTTATGATCATTCTTCATGTTCTATCAGTATCAATCTTTAAGAGTAGTTGTGACTTATCCTACATCACTTATTGGCTCATATCTAGCTATTGCTGTAAGGAGGTAATGACCCGACGCGATCTAAGAGGTAGAGAGGCAAACATCGATAATATTTTCACTCTAGAGTGAGAATCATTTATTCATTGTGGATTTTCTTGGGTCCAGTATGCTTAAAGGGATGCAGCTACCGATCAAATATATGGTATCATATTTTGTTTATCTCTACGATACTCACTATATTCTTGACAATGTGACAAGATGATAGAGCATTACAGATAACTTGGGCTCTCTGTCAATCATCTAACAGTAGGAAAAATCACTCTAACTGCCTGTCGTTATTTTACAACAATGCGGCATCAGAACCGTAGGATAAGACGCAAATCACCCAACCGAGAGAGAGGGTGAAATCCTATCTAATTCTAGAGGTCATCCAGTTCAAAACTCATACATTAACAAGATCGCCCATCAATTTTATAATCTTCATATTAGTCATCACAATAAAGTGATTCTTTTACTAGAATAATGTCCAATCTCATGAATCGACGATTCTCTGAATATATGGCTTGAGATGCAATGTGAGCCAAAAGTCGGATTTGATAGAGCAGTCATGTATAGCATTAAGAGATAACTGATATACAGCTACACGGAAACACTGCTCAAACTAATGTTAATTTGTCGAGTGGGTATTGTTTAGAGTAATTACTTATTAAGTCAATCAAAATTCTATTGCCTTTTAATCTTGTTATGTAACTTCACCTACACAATATTCCCAGAAAAAACAAATAATATGTGAGTGTAGGCGTTTCTTCACTGATTTTCCTTTCTTCTCCATGTACATTTTCTTCAACTAGACACCAATCTAGAGACACAAAAAACAGTTATCCAATCCGGATGTAACACCGATATTTCGCAATTCACAGGCAAAATAAACTCTTGTGTTACACCTCACAAAACTCTATCAAACGACTTTCTTCCTAGAAGAAACATCCCTGGTGTACCATCCTTCACCCCCTAACCTGTATCAGCGCTCTTACTATCTGTAAACACTCCACTACTATATATCACTAAATGTTTCCTCTGATTTCAGTTGTAAAATGATGTCTGAAGTGCATGTTGGAGTGTGTCCTCTCTACGTGTCCAGCCAATCAATAGACAATCATGAATCATTTTTGGGAGACCAAAGATCAAAGTTGGTGCCGTCCGGTTTGCTTACTATAAGGAATTTGAAATGGTTCATACTTTTACTTTGAACGTAGTACATTTTTGCAAAATTACATTTACTTTTTGGAATATTTTTTAAACAAATATTTTAGACTTTTCACTCAAAGTAGTATTTTACTGGGTGATCTTTCACTTTCACTTGGAGATCTGAAGCTGAAATTGGCCTTTAGTGCTAGTTTTAAAGCTGAGTGCTTGTTTGACTTTATCTCTGTGTCGCAATGGTATAGTAGGCAATTGGAAGTATCCATTTGTTTCCCGCGAACATCTGCTTGACTCCTACTACAGGGCTCATACACAAACACCCTTATGGTGAGTTCAGTTAGATATTTAACATGGGTCTCTATGGGACAACACAAGATGAGATAAATTGGGTCCCAAACTTGCTGAGGAAGAGTCAACAAAATTGTTACCTGATCTGGAAATCAATTGACGTATAATGCACCGAAGGCCTAGTGACAATCAAGCATATAAAACTCAAGGACACGCGACATTACTACACAAAAAACCAAACTTAGCGCCTGGTATAACACCGAGTATGGGTACTTATACTATTGTAGCTCTCCAATGCTTCAACACCATTCAATAGACTTCTTCACCTCACCATGGCATCTCTTAAACATATATGGTCTAATTGTATTGGATGGGACAACACATGCTATTATACAAGAATGCCTACAGCTATTTGATCTTCGATTGCTTAATCTCACCCTGTTGTATGTTTTAGTTGAACATCATCGAGTTTATGAGCATACAATAGGATTGTTACACAGAGTTGTAATGGTATGGCGCAGCCAAGGTCATCTCCTTACTTATGGGAGAGATTTTTAAGTCCAATAAAAGTGTTCTCTGGGTATTTCATACGATTCATTTGCCTTGGATTAAATTCTCATTTGGTTGTGTGGCTATCACCTCAAAATCTATTTTGTTTATATCCCAAAGATTCTTTTAAAATAGCTAGGAACAGAAAGAGGTTTGCAACATTCTGCGCGGACGATTTGTTGAGCATTGGTTCATTTAACCAAGCTATGCACTGTCAGGCTCTTGTCTAATTAAAACTAAGAGTAAACAAACTGGTATGTAAAACACTTCAGCCATCCCATTAGGAGAATTAATCATCAAGAACTTCAGGAGTAATTCAATAAGATCAATAAACATCAAGGGGAAACTCTCGTGAATGAGAACAAATCTATATCAAAACCATGTAAGAAAAATATAGTATCAATGTATCATGACATCCTGTTAAGAGTTTGAATTCTTGAACGACACGTTCTAGTACCAGCCCAATAGTTACTGAAAGAGGGCCAGCCGATAGATTGTCTCATCGAGGACCTTGTGAAATATCGTCAGCTTTGCGATGGGGAAGTGTGGCCATATATCTAGAGACAGTTGGCAAAGACAGGTATTTTTCCGGCGCCCACTAGTATGCGAGGTAACCATATTCGTGCGTGTCTGATATATGTTCGCCAGTCATCCAGTATGATAATACTTATTGAGACTCATCAGGAAGACTTTGCTCAAGTCTACAGAGCTAAGAGGCCTAGCACACATCTTGTCTGGTGTATTTGGATACGCTGGCTTAAATGCCTCAATAGAAAAACACAACTAGAGAGAGTCTTGGGTATAAAGCTTGACAAGAAGATAAAAAATATGATACATTTGATACTCTTTAAACAACTTGTAATACCTATTACATTATGTCTTAATTTGTTGTTGTAATTATATTATTGTATATTAGTATAATCGTATTGGCCTATTACGTCAAACCATAAAGGATGCTATAGAGTAATGAGTTGAGACTGCTATAATCAGGCACTTATTAGAGAAGAGGGTAGCATGAACTATAAACAAAAAAACACAACAAAAAAATTGTCAATTTATACATGGAATTGATTATCATAATTTTTTCGCGTTTAAGGGTGCAGGGCCTGTGTAGATATCAATAAGAAAAGGATTCCAAAGTAGCGAGCTCTATCTTTTCCACTAATCGAGCATCCTGCCCGAACAAATTCTATTGAGGACTATCGCCACTCTTTTTAATCATGAGTGGAGTTCCACCGCCAAAGCAACTCCAAAGACAGACTGTAGCGCCTAAGGGATATCTGTATCAACATTGTTATTTTGAGGCGAGAAACAATATATAAATTCACAATAATCTCAATTGCATGATGTTTTGTTTTTTATGATTTAGTGAACGCTACCCAAGACTTGGCTTAAGCAATGGTTGCTTTCACAACATACTTCTACTCTTCACGGACACTCATTTGGTAAGAATTCTAGAGTGACATTCTGCATACTTATTTATCTAAATTGACAGCTTGATACTATATAATAGTGCAAATTATAATTGTGGTTTGGTTTATCCCACCCCTATTGGTGGTAATTATGGCATCTATTACATTCTACAATGGAATAAAGTAGTTTCGAGATGTTCACATTTAAAGTATAACAATTGTTACACCTAATCTACATTATATCATTTTAATGGGATCTCTTATATGGTTTTATCGTCTACAATTGTATGAAATTCTGCACTTTAGAACACTAAAGTAATTGAACCACCTGTCTATATAAGCGATACCAACTTTTATTATCCTTATGATGATTCATTGATCTAGAGGTTTACTGCTTTGTTGATCAAGGAAAACGTCTAAACCTACTGCGATCAACCACTTTTTCAGCAACAATAATTTGAGAATTAAGAAAAGTAAGCTCTTATATAAATCACAAATGTGAACTTCTCATGGGAAAGTAGTAGCAGAGAGGTACAAGTACGCGTCAATTGATACGTATTCGAGTGTTGATATTGGTGCTACAGGTGAGGAAATTTATGTATCCAGTGACATCGTAGCGAGCTTCTATTGACCACTTCACCTAGTCCTTCAACGTCTACACTCATGAGGTTCACTGCTTCCACTGATGTTGCGGTTCGCTTATCATTTCCGGAAGATAAAGATGGAAGAAGCCCAAGGCGAATTGAAAATAAGAGAAATATTAGGAGATAAATATATAAGTAAATCCATGTTTATATATCATTTAGGCGCGATCGCACTAAAAAAGAAATAAAGTGACCCTCTCGTAACACCGCCCACCGCTCAAATCTTGGAAGTGGTCAGTAGGGGTTTATTGGGGGGGGGGGATGCGGGATCCACTGATTTAGGTTTAATATTTCGGGCACGGTGACAACATTAACAAGATCGAGGTGACCAAATATATAAGACGGAAAAGGTATCCTTATTAGTTTCTTAATAAGCACGTACAACACAGAGCTTCATTCATCAATACTCTATATCCGAGTATGGAACAAGCACGTGAGCGCTGTCATTTGATGGCTCGGAAGACTTCGCTGGATTCAAGAGCTAGAACCACTACACGGCTCATATGTGGTAGTCAGCATTACCTAGCAGGATAGAATCAAAAGCTCCACTGTGTGATTCGATGTGTCTCACACATAGATCTCTGCTTGAATTATCATCCTACCGACTCTATCATTGCAGTATATATAGGCAAGTTAACCATGCTGTGCCAGGGGTTCCCTCTAGCAGGACGCCTTCGGTATCTAAGAGCTGAGAAGATGTAAGGAAGGAGTCAAGAACGTGTTTACAGCCGCCGTAACCCTTGTATGGTTAACCAGTGGGTGCGCCCGCAGGTGGTTGTGGTGTGCTCCTACACGCATGACACTGAGTCACGAGGTGTGGGTTCAGTAAGGTATGGTGAAGAGATACCGGGGTGAAGTACCCCTCGATGTTCTTCAAGAGGGCCAACAGCATCAGTCTCGTCTCATCACTCCCAAGATACGCAGACTACCAAGAACACCCAAAGGAGCGACCAGAGCGTTTGTGAAAAGCGCACCCACCGAGACCCAGGGAAGTAACGACTGCTTATTAATCACACACCCCAAGGTCTGCAGCCACGCTCACGACCAGCCGGTTAGTCAGGTAAACCTAGGGATGGGGCTTACTATGGAGATTTTGAGGTGCTGCTCAGGTTCAACTTCTGGAGGGCTGTCCCAGGCTCTTGAAAGGTCCCCGCTCTCCAGGACTGTGAGACGGTTGTGATCCAGCAGGAGCTCTGTAAGGGAGCCATGTAGCATCTGTCTGCACAGAGCCCAAACTGCCAAAAGTTGAACCACACGGAGCAGACAGACCAGACAAGAGCTGAACTGATTCCCGTCT
>NC_036852.1:9159325-9179019 GCF_002910315.2 Salvelinus sp. IW2-2015
CCCGCTCCCCTCTCCATGCTCGAAGTCGCCGGCGTGTTACTAAACTACCGGTTCACGGGTGGCAACCCATCCTACGCACACCCGACCTCATTTAGGTACACCTGGATTCATCAACCTCCCTGATTACTCCCCTTTATATTGCACTCCGTTGTTATCACCCACCAGGCCATATTTTTATGTTTAGACGCCTTCTTCTTTCCTATTGGTCTATGTTCTCTCCTTTCATTAAGGGTTTTTCACACTTTTCCTTTCAGATCAATTTTTGTGAACCCAGCCGGTGCACAGAAATTCAAAAAATTTTTTTATAATAGTATTTATTTCAGAACATGTATTGCACTTTAACGATGGTCCCTAAACCACCTGAAAACAGCACAATGCCTCCTTCATTTAACTCCTGTTAAAGATACACTATTCAGAAATTCCTCCGCCATTTCATGGTTGCTAAAATTCAAATAGTTCGCCTAATTTCAGTTTGTGACAAAACAAGGAACTATAATGTAGAGAATCATTGTACCATCTAAACCGCTGTGAAATACATTTTCCATAACCAAAAATATTGTATTTCCAGTTGTTTGAAGCTGGTGTACAAAAACCGAAAGTAAAAAACGCAACAAAACGAAACATCTCTCTCATCATCCTAGGACCTCGAGGAGCGAATTGAGAAAATCTAAAGTATATATTTTTTTTACTGTGGTGGAAGTAAACCATCTGGCGCGAGCAATGCGATTTCATTGGGGCAGTTCCCCCTCATAGCAAATAGCTGGCAAAACAATCGAAGCAATGTTCGCATGACCTATGCGCCCACGGAGCTGGCAGCCAGTAACCAGGTTTCCATCCAACCTTTTTATGCCAGTCAAGTACATGTCAGATAAAAAAATGTCATAACAGTCCTGATGGAAACAAAAGATTTGTCAGTAAACTTTCCAAATGTCGGAGACACACAGAGACACTGAGGCTGCATTTACAAAGGTAGCCGAATTCACATTTCTTCCCACTAAGTGGTATTTTGACCAATCCCATCAGACCTTTTCACATCAGATCTTTTTCAGAGCTGTTCTCGATTGGTCAAAAGACCAATTAGTGAGGAGAAAAATCTGAATTGGGCTGCTTGTGTAAATGCAGCCACACACACATGCACACACACACACTGGTAGTAAATGGTAGGAATTCCAATAAAACATAAGATACTGTGCTACTTTAGAGTTTGAAGGCATACTATGCTCTATGCCCAGCCATCATGTTGCTTGCTATGACTACACTACTACAACAATCTAAGCTGATCAAGAGTTTAGTTTTCTGCTGCTGTGATGAGACATATTGTCTTTTCACATGTATAGTAACATGCTTCTCAATAACAAGCTTTTTGTGAGTATATTTGGCCTACAGTAACAACCAAAAATGTGTTGCATTTATCACAGTATTTGACAAGCAAACACTCAGAGTACCATCGAATTGTGAAATGTAAGGGTTTTAGGTCAGGTGAAATGTTTTACACACCGATACAATTGATGAAAGTCATGCCTTTTATACTTGCAATTACAATACCTACTGTGTGTGTGTGTGTGTGTGTGTGTGGTGTGTGTGTGTGTGTGTGGTGTGTGTGTGTGTGTGTGTGTGTGGTGTGTGTGTGTGTGTGTGTGTGTGTAACCCAAGTCTGTATGTGTGATGCAGAAAAGACAAGGAGGCGGCACCTCTTGACCACACCTGACCTTTTATTTGCCTTGTTCCACAGTTTCAAAAATATGATACTTTGCACACAACTATGAGCAAAATAGAACTACAAGTTAGTAAAACGTTTATTTTTTCTTCTAAGACTAAGAATACTTATTTTCATTGTAAAAACGGAATAAAAGAATGACTTTGATACCGCTAGGACACTGAACCCTACGTTGAGGTTTGAAGTCGCACGCCCTCGTCTGTCTCTTGATTATTGGAATGTACACAGCTTAATAAGAAACTAATATTCCTCTGATATTTCCTACTGATATCCCAATATTACTAAGATCTCAATATACCTACTGACATTCAGATGAGCAGGGCAGCAAGGCAGACTACTTTCAGCATGGCTAAATGTTTAAACTGGATACATTACCAATCTCATGAATTCGTTTTGGATTTAATTTTTAAATCTCAGAAGTGAGTGTCTGCCCTGTTCACATTACACACATATCTGAGCTTTGGGCTAAGTTGATAACCGTGCAGCTTGTAGCGTCTTGTCTAGGACAGGGGGTTGAGGGGCCACTGCACTATACTGAGATGGTTTGCGTTTGTTGGTTGAACAAGGCTCAATACTCCCCCCTCCGTGGAAGCATTACTTTCCCAACTATATCAGCACTCAGAAATGTTTGCTTTACCTCCTCTGGCTGGTGATTGTGCTAAACGCCTCTCATTATTTGTTGCAATGTGTTGATGGCGATACTGATTGCTGAATCATTCGGCCTCCGGCGAAATGATAGGACTTAGTCGGAATGAAAGCACCATTGAAATGTTCATCAGAGAGAAATCAGTGTTCGAATCAGTCTTAAAAGGCACATTATCTGGAGCGTGGTGTACTCTGGTCTGGGTCCTGTTCATTTGGGCACACAACGGAACACGTTTTAAAATGYTTTTGCCAAAGCAAACGAAAACAAACCAGTTACAGTACTTCCTTTCTGTTTGTCTGTTTTTGTCCGTTTGGTGCCTAWTCAACACAACCCTGGTGTTTTTCTAAAGTAGGGTGATGGGTAACACATATGCCARACTTTGAGGAAGGAAGATAGGAGGGGGATTCTATTTCTCTAAACTGTATGTTTGAATAACCTAAAATAGAATTGGGATTTATTTCAAATGAACAACAGTAGAGCAGTTCCCAGAGCAACAATGTCTTAACCACTAAACCGTTTTAAATAGCATTTTTTGTAAAATAACGAAAATAGATATAAAAGCGGCAAAACTAACATGGAATCAATTGACGCTCATAAAAACATTACAGACATTCCATTTAGACACACAGTTCAACCTCCAATTTCACAAYATGATGTTTCAACGTCACAATATAGAAAGGCTCAGACAGACTGAAGACAAGTATCAGGAAGTATATCCTTGAGGCACTTACAGTAATAAMTGTTTCYGTAGTTGAAAAGCAAGGTTGATTTTAAGGCCCGTWAATTGTTTCACTTCAGCATTTAGSTTCTGCCACTGTCCAGTTAGCAGAATTAGTGTCAATGGGTTTCTGATATGTAYAGTTTTCATTTGTAGCACAAATCAATCAACTGGATAACSAATACAATTTAAAAGATGACCTCTTCRTCATATATTTGTACATATGAACATCGGTAAAGCAAGATGGCATATTGCCTGACAATATGACTCTTGGTTGATCTGTGTCCACACCTGACCCGACATGATAGACGTTAGTGTGTTGACCACTGTGTAAATGAATTCATTGCGAGGCCCTTAGTCTGACATTTCCTTACAGTTTTGAAATATACATTGCGAACTGAGCACTTTGGCTACACTGCTTATGGTTGTAACATTTCACGAGATGGAATCAAAAAGTCGTTTTCTTTCGAACTTTGTCAAGGAAGGCAACAGGCCTATTATTCACATATTCATGTGAATATGAGTTTGTTATTTTATTCTCTCTTGTTCAACAATACTTTGTGCTGATAGGGCAAGATCTTTATCATCATGGCGGCTGTGTGTAGAGGAAGGGAAGAAAGTATTTGGTCCACAGTGGTTTCCATGGTTCCCATAGTTATCAATAAAATATGTTTATCAAGGTTTTTTGATACATGCTGTGGATTAAAAACGTAAATGCCAAGATTGATGTCAATTTTCATTTAACCAGTGGTCCTTTCTTTTTTAATTTTTTTGATGTTGTTTGCAATTCTATGAGAATGTGATGTTTCCCCTCACAGATAAAAAAAAAAATCAATCTAATTGACATTATACAGCTTTCTACACATACTGTAGGTCTATTAGGCGAAATAAATTACTTGTATACGTTTGAGTAGATGAGGTGAAATGATTGTAATACATACACACACGCTCAAGTGTAACCCTGACAGTACTGCAAACATAACTTSCTCAATAGAAATATAACATTTAACATCAAGCTAAATGGCTAGTCAAAAAATGTAAACATCGGAGGCGTTTTGGTTATAACTCTTGATAGAAAATATGTGAATTAAAAAACAGCACATTTTTGTTAAATAATAACCTCCTCTTGTACGATACAAATCCTGCTGAAAATKACCTTTTTTCTTTYKGTTACCTTTTAAATAGATTGATAAAAACAGTACAAAAAATGCTGTCTTATAAAATACAAGTTTATCTTTCTTTTAAAACTAAAGGCTCCTTGCACATTGCACAGCATTTTAAACTCTTTTTACAGAATAACAAGCTGATGTTAACTTCCCTCACAGCGAGAGTTAAGGCTCTGCTTTGCTCCCATGCTTTTTCACATTGATTTCACTTTCATACTGTCAAATCGTCTGACCTTGCCCTGCTGCTGGCTTTGCTTAAACTGCTGAGTGGTCTGGTGTCTGCTATCGTGTCGGTAGCCTCCACGTCGGGGTCCGCGGGGCCCTCGTCCTCGCCGCTTTCCGGTAGGACCCTCACCTCCGCCCCAGTGGTCTGGACGTAGGAAGGCAAAGACTCGTCGTACACTTTAGAGACGTTCTCACTTTCCGCCTGGTAAGGTACGGGCAGCCTGCCTGCCTCCATGCCCACCTCTGTTAAGGGGAAGAAGTGCGATGYGGGCTTGTCCTCCTCCAGCTGCCGGTAGCCCTTGGCCTTCTGGATGGACGACACGGCCATGGAGTGCAGGCTCTTTTCCTCAGGGGGGCTCTGGCTTTCGCCGTCCTGACCGCCCTGGGTCTGGGGCGCCGGCTTGCTGAACACGAAGCGGATCTTCTTCAGGCCCAGGTGGCTGATCTCCACGAAGTTGAGGAAGAGCGAGACACATGCCACAGCCAACATGAAGATGATGAAGACAGTCTTCTCGGTGGGGCGCGACACGAAGCAGTCCACGGTGTTGGGGCAGGGCCAGCGGCTGCACTGGTACAGCGGCAGGATGCGGAATCCGTACAGGAAGTACTGGCCCACCACGAATCCCACCTCGAATAGCGTCTTGAAGATGATGTGRCAGATGTAGGTCCTCAGCAGGGTGCCCTCCAGCCTGAACTTCTTGCTGCCCTTGGTGCTGGTCTCCTTGGTGGTGCGCACACTGCCCTGGTCAGGCGCTAGCGGCAGCCTCTCCTCACTCAGCTCCTGCTGGCGGTTCAACTCAGCCTCCTCGCGCTCCTTGCGCTTCTCCTCCATGTGGACATAGTGCACRGCGTGGCCCACGTACACCAGCGAGGGTGTAGACACAAAGATGATCTGGAGAACCCACAGACGGATGTGCGAGATGGGGAAAGCCTCGTCGTAGCACACGTTCTCGCAACCAGGCTGCTGGGTGTTGCACACGTAATCCGACTGCTCGTCGCCCCACACAAACTCAGCGGCTGTGCCCAGGATGAGGATCCGGAAGATGAAGAGCACTGTGAGCCACACCCTCCCAATCACCGTCGAGTGTTCATTTACTTCCTCTAATATGTTTCCCAAGAAGCTCCAGTCACCCATGATCAACGATCAGCGCTACATATTGAGGGTTGGAGAAGAGAAAAGCAAGTTATAAATCGATCTGACRACAAAGAAATCMTTGTGTTGCATCCACAACTCTCCTTTGTCRATCCCCATATAWCAATCAAAAATGTTCTTTATAGCTAGCTACATTGCTGCTAGCTAACTACAGCAATGATGAGCCACACTCACTCACTCTTGGTCAAATCCAGAGRGCGCAAACACAAAATCGCTGCATGCCTCTTTGCCTCACCCCAAATGACTAAAACCAACAGTCCAAAWGCACATTTTWGCWACAAACACCATAGCAATAAACACCKTAACTCTCTAAACTCTATATAAATAATCAATCCCAGRATAAATTATTCCAGAAACACGCATATAATATTGGTGAAAGTTAACAAATGGGCAACTTGCCACAGTGAGAGCTCCAGTGTAGTTGTGTTCCCCTTCTCTTGGCACCCAATGGTGTGAAGTGAACTTTTTTCCTCTCTCTTTCCCACCTAAGGCCCCTAGTCCTTGTCGCACCACTGAGCAGAAGTGAATGAATCGAGTCTGATGGTTGGTTTTTAGTTTGCTGCAATATTTAAGCTGGGAGCCAGACAGCCTTTATTCGCCGGGCGACGTGTGGTGACGCAGAAAACAATGGGATCACCCAACACAAATGGGAATGTATGGGACAYCGCAGTTGGGAATGATACCAACTCATGTAGTGTACAATATACATGGTGTGTCCTATTGAATGGTTTTATATTAGGCAGGGGAAGGAGGACAGGCAAGGCACATCCTAAYGAGCCTGCTGCTGACAATAAAGCTGTTTACTGACTTGGTTAGAAAGAGAGATATATCAACTGATGTAGATTGTTTATTGGTGAATTAGACGTTTCATGTTGAATGTACTGTGATCAGCAATAAATAATATACTGTACACTGTTCTAAAATGTGTGTGATTTTTTTGAGAAAGTTTACATTTTGTTGGTATTGATCAACAATGTTGATTGTAAGGTCAGGTCATCCTTGTTTCTGTGGGCGATTGTATAAATGCCTAGGAGTGTATGATCTAACCAAAAAACAGGACTTTGGTTTGCTCATAATCAAAATAAATATTGGTAACACTTTATTTAAAACATCCAGGTATGAAGCTTTTCAAATTTTGTTCTTGGATTTTTCTATGTCAAAAAGGTCAGGCGTTGGTTTGGTCAGCTGTRACCCACAAAAATGTAGAGATGTGRGAAACATATACTATGACAACGATATTCTTCTACCGTCTAAACAGTTTATCTTATGATGTTCCCAGGAAACTGTAAGCAGGCCAAATGTTATAAAGAGACAAAAGACTTAACAATTATTTGCTAATGTTAATTTATTTGCATTTCCACTACATCTGTGTATATGGATGTTCATCAAGATATCGTACACTCAATGGCTAAACGTGTCCCTCAAAGACAACAATTAACTTTACAGCAGCTATTTCAGATGTACAGACATCTCGGTAGAAATTTGCACATTTTCGCCTAAAATGACATACCCAAATCTAACTGCCTGTAGCTCAGGACCTGAAGCAAGGATATGCATATTCTTGATACCATTTGAAAGGAAACACTTTGAMGTTTTTGGAAATGTGAAATGAATGTAGGAGAATATAGCACATTAGATCTGGTAAAAAATAATACAAAGGAAAAACCAAACATTTTTTCTACTTTTTTGTACCATCATTTTTTAAATGCAAGAGAATAATGTAATGTAATAATGTATTATTCCWGCCCAGACGCAATTTAGATTTTGGCCCCTAGGTGGCAGCAGTGTATGTGCAAAGTTTTAGACTGATCCAAYGAACCATTGCATTTCAGTTCCACATTTTGAATCAAGACTGCCCAAATGTGCCTAATTGGTTTATTAATAACTTTTCAAGTTCATAACTGTGCACTCTCCTCAAGCAATAGCAGGTTTATTTCACTGTAATAGCTACTGTAAATTGGACAGTGCAGTTGATTAACAAGAATTTCTGCCACTATCCGATATGTCTATGTCCTGGGAAATGTTCTTGTTACTTACAACCTCATGATAATCGTATTAGCCTACGTTAGCTCAACCGTCCCGGCGGGACCCACCGATCTGTAGAGTGTTAACCTAACAGACCATGGTTTGTTATCCAAATACAGTTACTATGTAATGTAGTAAAATGGCATCAGAGCTGGAAAGCGCTAAATTACCTATTTCCGTTGTTACCATGTTATTGCAAAGTATTCTGCGCCATAGAATGCTCCGATATTTCTGTATTGCTATTATTGTATTTGTCTATGAATTCTTTTTATTGCATCTTTATTTTATTTGTATATTTAGCTTGGCCCCAGTGTTAAATTTTTACATTTACATTTAAGTCATTTAGCAGACGCTCTTATCCAGAGCGACTTACAAAGTGGTGCATTCACCTTATGACATCCAGTGGAAACAACCACTTTACAATAGTGCATCTATCATTTTAGCTGTTTAAGGGGGGGGGGGGGTCAGAAGGATTACTTTAATCCTATCCTAGGTATTCCTTGAAGAGGTGGGTTTCAGGTGTCTCCGGAAGGTGGGATTGACTCCCTGTCTGGCTCGGTGAGGGAGTTTGTTCCACCATTGGGGTGCCAGAGCACCCCAATGGGTGTACACAAACTACCACATTATCTGATGTTATTGTCTGCAATGTTTAGTCGTACTCAAACAAAAATAAGACATAAGATTGTACATGTGGGCTACCTAATGTGTTAGATATGGGGTTAACACTTTGGTGTACAGGGGTGTAATGCATATGAGTGCATCATTATGCATAAGCCTTGTAATAAGTACCTTTGAACTGCTTATGATGTGTTAGTATCGTCTTATAATGTAACCGGAGCTAATATCGGTCATTTTGAGAACAGTTGAAAAATTGACACATAGAAAATGTATCATATTATTAATTGATATAATATTATAACAATAATAACACATACCTCCATGGCTTAACTATCGGGGGTTGAGCTAACGTTGCGCTAATGTGATAGCATGGACAGTTGTAAGTAACAGCAAACTTTCCTGGGACATAGACATGTCTTATATGTGCAGAAAGCTTAAATGGTTGTTAATCTAACTGCACTGTCCAATTTACAGTAGCTATTACAGTGAAAAAAGACCATGCTATTGTTTGAGGAGAGTGCACAACAACAAAAAAACGTTTACTGTTTGATACATTGACCTCCGAAGGTCAATAATATACTTGCATTCAGTAATGTTGCTCTGATTTGTCATCCTGGGGGTTCCAGAGATAAAATATAGCGTAGTTTATTTGATACAAAATCAATTTTTCAATTCAAATGTAGGAACTGGGTTCTACAGTTTGAAACCCTGCTGTCTCTGGCTCCACACCCACCCCGCCCGGCCATCTCTAGATGTGTGAAAGTTAGTGTATAACTAATGATCCATCTGTATGACATTCCTGGGAGTGTGTTAAAATAAATTTTGTATTACCATTATTATTTTTGTATGTTCTCTATAGTTATGTACTTGAAAATGTATCAATTGACCAATCTGAAACTTTGCACACACACTGCTGCCATCTAGTGGCTAAAATCTAAATGCCGCCTAAACTGCAATATTATATGATGGCCTTTCTCCTGCATTCAAAGATAATGGAGAAAAAAAAGGAAAACACATGTTTTTTTGTTTGTATTATCGTTTACCAGATCTAATGTGTTAAATTCTCCTTCATTAACTCACATTTAAAAAACTTCAAAGTGTTTCCTTTCAAATGCTATAAAGAATTGCATATCCTTGCTTCAGGGCCTGAGTACAGACAGTTATATTTGGTATGTCATTTTAGGCAAAAAAAATTAAAAAACAAAAAAAAAAAAATAAGGGTGTTACTAAAGTTGTACTTAAAACCGGTTTCAACAGGCGTGGCCTCAGGTCATAAATCACAAAACCACATCCTCTCTGCTGATTCTATTGGATCCACAACAGGACGTACTTTTTCATCCACATGAGAAAGCAATCTGCAGATGATACCTTCTGTCTCTCTTGGCTGAAGTGCGACAGTGGGCCCTCGGTATATGAGGGGCTTGCTGATGACCCGACTTGTTTTTAAGTAGAATACTGCATATTTTCTTTGCCACAGCTGTAAGTATCAGTTCCATGGATT
The DNA here is from genome assembly GCF_002910315.2 of Salvelinus sp. IW2-2015. NCBI lineage: Eukaryota > Metazoa > Chordata > Actinopteri > Salmoniformes > Salmonidae > Salvelinus > Salvelinus sp. IW2-2015. Next base: position 9,169,095 of record NC_036852.1, read on the forward strand.
GCAATATGCCCCCACAAAAAGTTCCATCATCCCTCTAGATAGGAAGTTATCATTCCAAAAACGCTATATATCAGAAATGTTTGTCTGTCACTATATAATCATGGCATGGGGTTGTTCAATGATAAACATGTACAGTATAGGTTTACAATATATCACATGATGGTTTCATTTCAGATTGACAAATAATSATGTTTTTTTTGCAAAATGCTATATATCCGCCCCTCAGAGAAATAAGTAGTACTGCTAGGTTTTACACAGTCAAATGTAACAAWTAACRAAACTATTTTATAAAGAACTGCACAAATGATACATTTGTGACATCAATATAAAACATTATAATAATAATATTATTCAATACAGTAATACRAGATCTGTATGTAAAACATTTCCATTTGACATTTTGTAATTTAGCAGATGCTCTTATCCAGAGCAACTTACAGTAAATGCATTCCTCTTGAAAAAGCTTGGTGAGACAACCACATATCACAGACAAATATACAGGATATGAATATTCCATTCCAGCTAAACTATTTATATACTGTATAGCGTTTTGCAAAAAAAMCACATTTTCATGCACATCTAAAATAYATATATTTTAAATCTAAGAATTTGTCATATTTTACATCCACATGAAGGTACCCATAAGCAATAATTTCWAMWAAAAAAAAAMCASAAATGTAAAAAATTGGTGCGTTTTGGAAATAAGCTCTTCATTATATCCCATTTTATCTGAAGTGTTTGATGACTGGAGGTGGAAAGCATGGGTTAGAGTCTTYGAGTGACTATATAACTGGTCCAACTATATGATATTACAGAAGAAAAAGTATAATGCTGTATTTCAAAACATATCWAGTCTAAATGTATTTCGGTGAGAAAAATCGGTTGTGCGAGAACACAGGACAGCCAGCAGTAGTGATGCCCTTCAGCACATTGAGGCTGGGGTCATGGAGGTCATAGCACTAGACTGAGGGAAGAGTCAGACCAGACAGTAGTGGGTCAAGGATGCCTGCTAGTTCTGACCGTGTAGTTTGGTTAATGTTTCATCTCAGGAACAAAATGAAGCTGCCATTTTTTTTTTTACAGCTTTTACATTGTTGTCCCTACATCTTGTGCATCAATAAYCAGTTTTCCGCTTACTTTCCCTAAAGTGAATTTGAAAGGGTATCCAGGTACAGAGACACATGTAGGCTAACGGGGCTAGTTCTCCGCGCTGTACTTGTCTGTTAATGGCACTACTTGTTGATATTGCCAGTGCTAACGACCTAAGCCGAATTCAGGGCTGTGAATGGCGCAGGGATTTTGCACAAAAGCATGATGTCATGATGGGGCATGCGGGCTCTATTGAGCAAGGGCGCTGAGGCGTGAGCCCAGATTGTGCCAATGAAGCACCTACTCGTCGCTAAGCGGAGGACTATCCCGCCAACAAAGTTATCTTACGCTTATCTGCCTACACGCCGTCGCGCCACACGTTTCCTGCTCTTGGGGTTGCGATTTAGCTGACGATCCCAGAATGATGCGATGATTTGGGATCGAGAGGATGCAAGGCATTAGGGGAAATGAAGGCCAGAGGGGACTCTYACGCTAGCATGTAGTAGTCATTTKKAGGGGAAGCATGCTAGTGCGAGTGGGTCTGGCTTTCATTGCACCCTTTATGGAAATAGGACAGAGCAGCCATTTAAACAGGCATAACAACGCAGACTAGTGTCTCTCTCTTAGGATATCSCACCTGCATGAATTTATTTAGCAGTACCCAATACCCAAAGCACTGAGGTTATTTCTTAGAGCTATTTCTTGCACTGTGATAATATGGCTATATGTATTCTTCTTGATCTTTGGGTGCTGCACAGTGGGTCTCTCTGTCTGTCAGTTATGAAGTCCAGTCTCCACATTGATTCCCCTCATCCGTTTTCGTGTCATAATCCCATTAATCTCTATTCCAGGATCAGTCTTTTGATGACACCCAGGCGGACGCTCTCTTCTCTCTTCATACCAGAGATACCAACCACAATAAGAAGGATTTGGCCGATTCAGCTCACTTACACTGGTGTGTGGGGGCATAGGGAATGGATGGAGCGAATGGATGGAGGATGGTCCCTCTTTGCTGCCTTCCAGTGGAAACGATGTTTTAGTTGGAGTGGGACAAAGCCAGGGCAGCAATGATGCATTGCATGTATAATAAACTGTTATCTCACCCTCTCAACCAAACTTTAATTTGGGTATTTTTTTTGTTGTGTTTGTTGTGTTGATGTTAGTTGATGTCATGGAATGCAGTGAAACTAAAATGTGCACATAGACAGTACCAGTCAAAAGTTTGGACCACCCTACATTCCAAGATTTTTACTATTTTTCACATATGTAGAATAATACTGAAGACATCAAAACTATGAAATAACACATATGGAATCATGTAGTAACCAAAAAAGTGTTAAACAAATCAAATATATTTTAGATTTCAGATTCTTCAAAGTAGCCACCCTTTGTCTTGATGACAGCTTCGTACACGCTTGGCATCTCTCAACCAGCTTCATGAGGTAGTCACCTGAATTAATTTCAATTAAACAGGTGTGCCTTGTTAAAAGTTCATCTTTGGAATTTATTTTCTTCTTAATATATTTGAGCCAATCATTGTGTTGTGACAAGGTAGGGGTGGTATAGAGAAGATATCCTATTTGGTAAAAGACCACAGTCCATATTATATCAAGAACAGCTCAAATAAGCAAAGAGAAACGACAGTCCATCATTACTTTAAGACATGAAGGTCAGTCAATCTGAAATTTCAAGATCTTTGAACAATTCTTCAAGTGCAGTCGCAAAAACCATTAACTTCTTATGGCTGCAGGGGCAGTATTGAGTAGCTGGATGAAAGGTGCACAGGGTGCCAGAGTAAACGGCCTGCTCCTCAGTCATAGTTGCTAATATATGCATATTATTAGTATTGGATAGAAAACACTCTGAAGTTTCTAAAACTGTTTGAATTATGTCTGTGAGTATAACAGAACTCATATATGAGAAAAGATTCAAACAGGAAGTGGAAATTCTGAGGTGGTGGATTTTCAACCAAGCTCCCATTAAAATCCCAGCGAGATATGGATGAGTTTTCACTTCCTACGGCTTCCACTAGATGTCAACAGTCTGTAGAACTTTGTCTGATGACTCTACTGTGAGGGGGCCGGATGAGAGAGAATTAGTCACCACTGCCATGAGGTGACCATGCTTTCACCATGCGCGTTCACCATGCGCGTTCATGGCGTTTCACATAAGAGGGAGCTCGTTCCATCGCTCATCTGAAGTCAATGTAATTCTCCGGTTGGAACGTTATTCAAGATTTATGTTACAAACATTCTAAAGATTGATTCACATACATCGTTTGACATGTTTCTACTGACTGTTACGGAACTTTTGGACATTTCGTCAGGTTTTAGTGAACGCGCTTTGTGACTTTGGATTTTTAGCAAACCGCTAACCAAAGTAGCTAATTGGACATAAATGGTGGACATTATCGAACAAATCAAGCATTTATTGTGGACCTGGGATTCCTGGAGTGCATTCTGATGAAGATTCACAAGGTAAGGGAATATTTATCATGTAATTTCCGGTTTCTGTTGACTCCAACATGGCGGCTAATTTGACTATAGTTCTGAGCGCCGTCTCAGATTATTGCATGGTTTGCTTTGCCGTAAAGTTTTTTTTTAAATCTGACACAGCGGTTGCATTAAGGAGAGGTATATCTATAATTCTATGTGTATATGTATGTGTGTTCCATGTGTATTATCATCTACATTTATGATGAGTATTTCTGTTGAATAGATGTGGCTATGCAAAATCACTGGATGTTTTTGGAACTAGTGAACGTAACACGCCAATGTAAACTCAGCTTTTTTTTATATAAATATGAACTTTATCAAACAAAACATACATGATTCGTGTAACATGAAGTCCTATGAGTGTCATCTGATGAAGATCATCAAAGGTTAGTGATTAATTTTATCTCTATGTGCTTTTTGTGACTGCTATTTTGGCTGGAAAAATGGCTGTGCTTATTCTTGGCTTGGTGGTGACCTAACATAATCGTTTGTGGTGCTTTCGCTGAAAAGCATATTTGAAATCGACACTTGGGGTGGGAATTGACAACAAGATTACCTTTAAAATGGTATAAGACACATGTATGTCTGAGGAATTTTAATTATGAGATTTCTGTTGTTTTGAATTTGGCGCCCTGCACTTTCACTGGCTGTTGTCATATCATCCCGTTACCGGGTTTGCAGCCATAAGAAGTTAAGCGCTATGATGAAACTGGCTCTCATGAGGACTGCCACAGGAAAGGATGACCCAGAGTTACCTCTGCTGCAGAGGATAAGTTCATTAGAGTTACCAGCATCAGAAATTGCAGCCCAAATAAATGATTCACAGAGTTCAAGTAACAGACACATTTCAACATCAACTGTTCAGAGGAGACTGCGAGAATCAGGCCTTTCTGGTCGAATTGCTGCAAAGAAACCACTACTAAAGGACATCAATAATAAGAAGAGACTTGCTTGGGCCAAGAAACACGAGCAATTAGACCAGTGGGAATCTGTCCTTAGGTCTGAGGAGTCCAAATTTGAGATTTATTGTTCCAACCACTTTGTCTTTGTGAGACGCAGAGTAGGTGAACGGATGATCTCTGCAGGTGTGGTACCCACCGTGAAGCATGGAGGAGGAGGTGTGATGGTGTGGGGGTGCTTTGCCCGTGACACTGTCGGTGATATATTTTGAATTCAAGGCACACTTAACCAGCATGGCTACCACATCATTCTGCAGCAATATGCCATCTCATCTGGTTTGCACTTAGTGGGACTATCATTTGTTTTTCAACACGACAATGACCCAACACACCTCCAGGCTATTTGACCAAGAAGGAGAGTGATGGAGTGCTGCATCAGATGACCTGGCCTCCACAATCACCGGACCTCAATCCAATTGAGATGGTTTGGAATGAGTTGGACCGCAGAGTGAAGGAAAAGCTGCCAACAAGTTCTCAGCATACGTGGGAACTCCTTCAAGACTGTTGGAAAAGTATTCCAGGTGAAGCTGGTTGAGAGAATGCCAAGGGTGTGCAAAGTGGTCATCAAGGCCAAGGGTGGCTACTTTGAATAATCTCAAATATAAAATATGTTCTCATTTGTTTACCACTTTTTTAGTTACTACATGATTCCATATGTGTTATTTCATAGTTTTGATGTCTTCACTCTTATTCTACAATGTAGAAAATAGTCTAAATAAATAAAAACCCTTGAATGAGTAGGTGTGTCCAAACTTTTGACACTTCTCCTCTGAACAGTTGATGTTGAGATGTGTCTGTTAATTGAACTCTCTGAAGCATTTATTTGGGCTGCAATCTGAGGTGCAGTTAAGTCTAATAAACATATCCTCTGCAGTAGAGGTAACTCTGTGTCTTCCTTAAAATAAAGAAAAACCCTGAAATGAGTATGTCAAATCAAATCAAATGTTAATGGTCACAATCACGTGATTAGCAGATGTTATTGCGGGTGTGTCAAAATGCTTGTGCTTCTAGCTCCGACAGTGCAGTAATATCTAACAGGTAATACCTAACAAATTACACAACATATACCCATTACACACAAATCTAAGTAGGAATGAATTAAGACTATATACATATGGACGAGCAATGTCAGAGTGGACCGGACTAAGATACAGTAGAATAGTATAGAAAAACAGTATATACATATGAGATGAGTAATGCAAGGTATGTAAGCATTATTAATTAAGTGAATGAGATACCGTAGAATAGTCTACAAAACAGTATATACACATGAGATGAGTAATGCCAGATATGTAAACATTAAGTGACCAAGATACCGTAGAATAGTATAGAATACAGTATATACATATGAGATGAGTAATACAAGATATGTAAACATTATTAAGTGACTAAGATACCGTAGAATAGTATAGAATACAGTACATACATATGAGATGAGTAATGCCAGATATGCAAACATTATTAAAGTGACTAGTGTTCCATTCCTCTTAAGTATCCGCCCCTTTTTTCCCCATTTTCGCCTAAAATGACATACCCAAATCTAACTGCCTGTAGCTCAGGCCCTGAAGCAAGGACATGCATATTCTTGGTACCATTTGAAAGGAAACACTTTGAAGGTTATGGAAATGTGAAAGGAATGTAGGAGAATATAACACAATAGATCTGGTAAAAGATAATACAGAGAAATAACCAACCATTCTTTAGTTTTTCTTTTGTACCATCATTTTTGAAATGCAAGAGAAAGGCCATAATCTGTTATTCCAGCCCAGGTGCAATTAAAATTTTGGCCACTAGATGGCAGCAGTGTACGTGCAAAGTTTTTAGACTGATCCAATGAACCATTGCATTTCCGTTCCACATTTTGTATCAAGACTGCCCAAATGTGCCTAATTGGTTTATAATAACTTTTCAAGTTCATAACTGTGCACTCTCCTCAAGCAATAGCATGGTATTATTTCACTGTAATAGCTACTGAAATTGGACAGTGCAGTTAGATTAACAATAATTTAGCTTTCTGCCAATATCAGATATGTCATGTCCTGGGAAATGTTCTTGTTACTTACAACCTCATGATAATCGCATTAGCCTACATTAGCTCAACCGTCCCGTGGAAGGGACACCAACCCGAAGAAGTTTTAAAGTGGCCAGTGATTCCTAGTCTATGCCTATAGGCACCTTCTGGATGATAGCGGGGTGAACAGGCAGTGGCTCGGATGGTTGATGTCCTTGATAATCTTTTGACCTTCCTGTGACATTGGGTGCTATAGATGTCCTGGATGGCGAGTAGTTGCCCCCGGTAATGCGTTGGGCAGACCACCCTCTGGAGAGCTTTGCGGTTGCAGGCGGTGCAGTTGCCATACCAGGCAGTAATACAGCCTGACAGGATGCTTTCCATTGTGCATCAGTAAAAAATTGGGTTTTAGGGGGTTTAGAGGGTTTTAGGTGACAAGCCAAATTATCTTTGTGGGTGGTCCATTTCAGTTTGTCAGTGATGTGTATGCCGAGGAACTTGAAGCATTCCACCTTCTCCACTGCGTTCCCGTTGATGCAGATAGGGGGGTGTTTCCTGAAGTCCACAAWCATCTCCTTTGTTTTGTTGRCATTGAGTGAGAGGTTGTTTTCCAGGCACCACACTCCCAGAACCCTCACCTCCTCCCTGTAGGCTGTCTCGTCATCGTTGGTAATCAAGCCTACTACTGTTGTGTTGTCTGCAAACTTGATGATTGAGTTGGAGGCGTGCTTGRCCACGYAGTCATGGGTGAACAGGGAGTACAGGAGGGGGCTGAGCACGCACCCTTGTGGGGCCCCAGTGTTGAGGATCAGCGAAGAGGAGGTGATGTTTCCTACCTTCTGGGGGCGACCCACCAGGAAGTCCAGGACCCAGTTGCACAGGGCGGGGTTCAGACCCAGGGCCTCGAGTAGGTGTCCAAACTTTTGACCGGTACTGTATATACTGTCGTTTTTGTTTTTAAGCAAAGTGAAGTTATCTTGCTTGATTTGAATGAAATTGAGCTTCATTGTACTGTGTAAGTCAAAATATTATTAATGTGTCTAATAATTGTGGTATCACAGCATTTGACACTAGTTAAAGGCACATTCCTTAATTAAAAAACAACAAAACAGAAACCCCACACAGGGATGGCCCTGGAGAAATATGGCCCTGGAGAAATATGACCACTCTCAAAATCACAGATGTCACAAATGCCAGCATTCCTGTACATCACAATAGACGGCTACACCTTATCCCTGTTCTATAGTCACCAATGATCTCACCCCTAATCATGCTTCCAAACAACCAGTGTTGGCTATAGATCCCACCCTGTTGGACACAGCCATAACCACACACGCACGCACGCACAGACACAGACACAGACACAGACACAGACACACTTACTTAATGGACAAGGGACAAGGCCATAGAAGAGAGGGGAAAGAGCTGATTGATTGTTCCCTCCATTTTGAGCAGAAGTGAATCCAGAGCTTCCTCTGTGACTGTGTGGGGCTGAAGGGCCAGTGGGAGGAAAGATAGGCTCATRGCTCATACAATGGAGGAAAGAGAAAGAGTGGAACTGGTGCTGTAGTCACAGTGGAGAGAAAGAGAAAGCGGTGGAGAGTAAGAAATTGTGTGTTTAGCAATGAGAAAGACAAGAAAAGATAAATACATGAAAGAAGGAAGTAGAGATGATGAAAGAAAGGGTGAAGAAAGAGAGAGAGTTAAAGGAGTATCAGAACTCAGCGCTTTTGTTCCACCCAAAGCATCCAGTCAGATAYGAGTTCACCCCCAAGATCCTGTTGCCAGCTGCTACAACACAATGTTATCAGCATGTGCGCACGCAAKGGCCATTCCGTTCTGTTTGGACACACACACATACACACACGCGCACACACACGCTTAATCGTTCTCTCAGGCGTACACACACAAACACACCATCTCTCATGATCAGGATTCTATCAGTCAATATTACGTTAGACAGCACGCTATGCTGTTTCATCTGTCTTTGTTGTCTCCACCCCCCTCCAGGTGTCCCCATTCTCTCCATTATCCCCTGTGTATTTATACCTGTGTTCTCTGTTTGTCTATTGCCAGTTTTGTTTGTTCTTCAAGCCTACAGCGTTTTTTCCTCTGTTCCTGTCTCTTGATTGTTCCTGTTTTCTAGTTTTCCTGTTTTACCTTTTCTGCCTGCCTGACCTGCCTGCCGTCCTGTACCTTCCCCACTTTCTATGTTACTGACTCTCTGCCTCCCTGACCCTGCCTGCCTGCCGTCCTGTACCTTTGTCCAACCTATCTGGATACTTGACCCTGCTTTCTCTTACCTGTATTTTGCCTGCCCCTGTTGATTAATAACTGTTCTTAATTCGACGTTGTCTGTATCTGCTTTTACCTTGAAACGTGATAGTACGAACTATCCATGACTGATCCAGCAGACACGCCAACGCCATCTCCTCCCAAGGAGTCACCATCGGTACACGAGGAATTCTGCTGCGGGAAACCAGTCTAAATCTCTTTGAGTTCTCATTGACTCTGGGCCGAAGCAAGCTTTTGGACGCAACCCTCCGGCTGTGAACATCCAACTCAGCCCCCTCCATTCCCAGGATGTTAGACGCTGGTGGACGCTCTATAGGCCGGTCACTCATAATACCACTCCCATCAACCTACGTGTCAGGAATCACAGCGAGACTATTCATTTTATGCTCATCAAGTCTCCTCAGATTCCATGTTTTTGATTCTCCTGACTCCAGCACACATCCCCTCATCAACTGTTCACGGGTACATCATGGGCTGGAGTCCGTTCTGCACACCCATTGCTGAAGTCAGCGCAACCTGCCCCGGACGTCTTTCTGGGGCTCGGAAGTGCCCCGGACCTCTCGCCATCCCCGGAGTACCGAGACTCCGGGAGTTGTTCAGCAAGGCCCGGGCCACTTTGCTTCCGCCCACCAACCCTATGACTGTTGATTGACCTTCTCCCTAACACCACGCCGCCCGGTCAGGACCGACCAACTATGAACCTACATCTACTCCCTACTTCTGTATTTATCCGTCCTCTTCCTCTCCCACCGGGCAAGGTTCTTCTTTATGGAGAAAAAGGACAAGACCCTGCACCCGTGCATGACTACTGGGGACTCAATGGTTTAGGAACCGTTACCACTACACTATTTCCTCAGCCTTCGAGCCTCCAGGGGCCACGTGTTTTCCAAGCTGATCTACAGAACGCCTACCACCTGGTGCGGATACAGAGGGGACGAGTGGAAGACCGGCTTCAACACGGCCACGGGCCACTACGAGGTATCTGGTCATGCCTTTTGGCCTCAAACAACGCCCCTGCTGTGGTTCCAAGGCTCTGGTAAATGGATTCCTCCGCAACATATTGAACCGGGTTCGTC
>NC_036852.1:9180593-9189698 GCF_002910315.2 Salvelinus sp. IW2-2015
GGTTTCAGATACAGGCTTCCCTCAGCACCACCCATGTGGATGGGACACACTTTGTCAGATGATAACCCTGCCCTGCATGGTGTGGCTATCACACGCCAGGCTTTAACAGCGCTGGGGGCTCTTTATAAAAATAGGGTATCAAGAGATTATTGTTTATGTCCCACTACACTCTAGATTTATTTCACAGAAAATAAATCTGGGCTAAAAGAACAGTTGAAGATGTCAATGGATGTGAGGGTGTCCACCCTGATCTGTTTTCATCTGTCTTTGTGATTGTCTCCACCCCCCTCCAGGGTGCCCATCTTCCCCATTATCCCCTGTGTATTTATACCTGTGTTCTCTGTTTGTCTATTGCCAGTTTGTTTTGTTTCGTCAAGCCTACCAGCGTTTTTTCCCTCTGTTCCTGTCTCTTGATTGTTCCTGTTTTCTAGTTTTCCTGGTTTTGACCTTTTCTGCCTGCCCTGAGCCTGCCTGCCGTCCTGTACCTTTGCCCCACCTTTCTGGATTACTGACTCTTGCCTCCCTGACCCTGAGCCTGCCTGCCGTCCTGTACCTTTGCCCCACCTATCTGGATTACTGACCCCTGCTTGCTCTTGACCTGTATTTTGCCTGCCCCTGTTGGATTAATAAACTGTTCTTAATTCGACGTTGTCTGTATCTGGGTCTTACCTTGAAACGTGATAGTACGAACTATCCATGACTGATCCAGCAGACACGGGCAACGCCATCTCTTCCAAGGAGCCACCATCGGTAGGCACGAGGAATTGCTTCGTGGCCATATGGAGGGGGTCTAAAAGTTGGCTGAACGACATGACTGGACGTTGGACATTTTGTTGGAGCAATTCCGCGTGTTGTCTGGGAGGCAGCCTACCACGGTGTAACCCCACAGCCCCTCAGTAACTCAGCTGCTAGCAGCGCCTTCTCTTCGGTCCACTCCACCTTCTCGGGAGCCCCGCTTACCTCCCCCAGAATGCTTCAATGGAGAGCCTTGAACACACCTGTCGGGTGTTTCTAGCTCAGTGTCCCCGTCTCCGAGCTTCAGCCCTCCTCCTTCCCCTCGGATCGCTCCAAGATAGCCTATCTCATCATGCTGATGTCCGGGAGGACTCTCACCTGGGCTACTTCTGTATGGAACAACAGCCGGCCATATGCATTAATCTGGAGGGGTTCGTGGGAGAGCTGAAGAAGGTTTTTGATGCCCCGTTCTCCGGGAGAGAAGCTGCCAAAAGCTAATCCAGCTTCGGCAGGACTCCCGCAGTTTCTTTTATTTTTATTTAACCTTTATTTAACCAGGTAGGCTAGTTGAGAACAAGTTCTCATTTACAACTGCGACCTGGCCAAGACAAATCATAGCAGTGTGAACAGACAACAACACAGAGTTACACATGGAGTAAAACAATAAACAAGTCAATAACACAGTAGGGGGAAAAAGAGTCTATATTCATTGTGTGCAAAAGGCATGAGGAGGTAGGCAATAAATAGGCCATAGGAGCGAATAATTACAATTTAGCAGATTAACACTGGAGTGATAAATCATCAGATGATCATGTGCAAGTAGAGATACTGGTGTGCAAAGAGCAGAAAAAGTACATAATAAAAACAGTATGAGAATGAGGTAGGTAAATTGGGTGGGCTATTTCACGCTGCAGCGATCGGTTAGCTGCTCAGATAGCAGATGTTTAAAGTTGGTGAGGGAAATAAAAGTCTCCAACTTCAGCGATTTTTGCAATTCGTTCCAGTCACAGGAGGTGTTGGCTTTGGGGATGATCAGTGAGATATACCTGCTGGAGCGCGTGCTACGGGTGGGTTTGTTATCGTGACCAGTGAACTGAGATAAGGCGGAGCTTTACCTAGCATGGATTTACATGCTTAGATTGCATGGAACCAGGAAGCGCTGTTCGATATGTTCTGCACAGCGTCTCGGAGGAGGTCAAGGACGAGCTTGCCTATGATCCCCTCATCGCGTTGACCATCCGCATCGATGGGTGATTACGGGAATGGCGGAGGGAGAGGAAATTCAATTTCACTCACACGTCCAGGGATTTCACCTGGCCTCCGAGTCATCCCTGAAGTCCCGACAGTCCGTTGCGATAGAACCCGAGGCTTACTGACCTCCCCCGAGAGTCGCCGAAGACGGCGAGTCACCTCTTCCCGAGCCTATGCAACTAGGCAGAGCTGGGCTGTTGCTAGAGGAACGGCAATACAGGATCAACACGAAGAGTTGTCTGTATTGCGGGACTCTTGGTCATTTTGTGTCCTCTTGTCCTTTAAAAGACCAGCTCACCGGTAGGAGCGAGTACTGTAGTGGGCCATATGGAGAACTTTTCTGCTTCCCTTGCTCGCACCCCTTTTCATGCCATTCTGCTGCGGGGAAACCAGTCTAAATCTCTTTGAGTTCTCATTGACTCTGGGGCCGAAGCGAGCTTTTTGGACGCAACCCTGGCTTCTGAGCTGAACATCCAACTCAGCCCCTCTCCATTCCCATGGATGTTAGAGCGCTGGATGGGGCTCTATAGGCCGGGTCACTCATAATACCACTCCCATCAACCTACGGGTGTCAGGGAATCACAGCGAGACTATTCATTTTATGCTCATCAAGTCTCCTCAGATTCCATGGTTTTGGATTCTCCTGACTCCAGCGACACAATCCCCTCATCAACTGGTCTACGGGTGCCATCATGGGCTGGAGTCCGTTCTGCCACACCCATTGTCTGAAGTCAGCGCAACCTGCCCCGGGACGTCTGGGGGCTCGGAAGGTGCCCCGACCTCTCCGCCATCCCGCGGGAGTACCAGGACCTCCGGGAGGTGTTCAGCAAGGCCCGGGCCACTTTGCTTCCGCCGCACCAACCTATGACTGTTGGATTGACCTTCTCCCTAACACCACGCCGCCCCGGTCAGGACCGGAGACCAAGGCTATGGAGACCTACATTGGGGACTCCCTAGCTGCTGTATTTATCCGTCCTCTTCCTCTCCCACGCGGGCAAGGTTCTTCTTTATGGAGAAAAAGGACAAGACCCTGCACCCGTGCATTGACTACTGGGGACTCAATGGTTATTAAGAACCGTTAAAAGTGGAAGACCACCTTCAACACGGCCAGCGGTCACTATGAATATCTGGTCATGCCTTTTGGCCTCAACAACGCCCCTGCTGTGTTCCAGGCTCTGGTAAATGATGTCCTCGCAACATGTTGAACCGGTTCATCTTTGTCTACATTGATGACATCCCTCGTCTTCCCGCTCCCCCAAGAACACGTGCTCCACGTTCGGCAGGTTCTTCAACGCCTTCTGGAGAGTCAACTAAGGCAGAGAAGTGTGAGTTCCATTGCTCCAACCATCTCCTTTCTGGGTTACATCATCTCTGCTGGGAGTGTCCAGATGGATCCCGGGAACGTTTCCTGGGGTTTGCCAACTTTTATGAACGCTTTATCCGGGTTACACCACCTTGGCTTCCGCTCTGTCTGCACCACCTCAGAAACCTCTGCCTGCTCTTGACCCGTCTTTTGCCTGCCCCTGTTGGATTAATAAACCGTTGTCTGCATCTGGGTCTTACCTTGAAATGTGATACCTTGAAACGAGGGAAGTACCTGGAAATTGTAATTATGTCTAAAACTTGAGTACTTCTTGTTAAAGGCCACAGTTCAAAAGATTGTGTTATGATACTCAATAGCACTCACATTTAGCTTCCTGAGAGACATCACAATGGAACTTGGTACATTTATTTTCCTCAAACTCAAAAATATATAACTTTGATCTAGATCTGTAATCCACCAAGGTTTTGTTCTTTTGACATTTCATAAATCCTATTTGTGGAGAAAATAAACTGAACCGGGTCAATCGGTAGAAACTGAATGACTCTATGAGTCTCGCATTGTACGTTATGTGCAGTCAGACGGTGAGGTAACCCACCAAGCAGTGTGAGATTAGGCCCTTCTTTGTCTACATTGATGACATCCTCGTCTTCTCCCGCTCCCCCCAAGAACACGTGCTCCACGTTCGGCAGGTTCTTCAACGCCTTCTGGAGAGTCAACTAAGGCAGAGAAGTGTGAGTTCCATTGCTCCACCATCTCCTTTCTGGGTTACATCATCTCTGCTGGGAGTGTCCAGATGGATCCCGGGAACGTTTCCTGGGGTTTGCCAACTTTTATGAACGCTTTATCCGGGGTTACASCACCTTGSCTTCCGCTCTGTCTGCACTCACCTCAGAACCTCTGCCTGCTCTTGACCCRTCTTTTGCCTGCCCCTGTTGGATTAATAAACCGTTGTCTGCATCTGGGTCTTACCTTGAAAYGTGATACCTTGAAACGAGGGAAGTACCTGGAAATTGTAATTATGTCTAAAACTTGAGTACTTCTTGTTAAAAGGCCACAGTTCAAAAGATTGTGTTATGATACTCAATAGCACTCACATTTAGCTTCCTGAGAGACATCACAATGGAACTTGGTACATTTATTTTCCTCAAACTCAAAMATATATAACTTTGATCTAGATCTGTAATCTACACCAAGGTTTTGTTCTTTTGMCATTTCATAAATCCTATTTGTGGAGAAATAAACTGAACCGGGTCAATCGGTAGAAACTGAATGACTCTATGAGTCTMGCATGTACGTTATGTGCAGTCAGACGGTGAGGTAACCCACCAAGCAGTGTGAGATTAGGCCAAGGCTGGGATGACTGTGAGTCAGGTATCTAGACCAGGAGACCCAACCCTACAGAATGTTGTAGTAGTAGTAGTAGAAAATGTCTGTAAAAACACCAGCCAATTGTAAAGCACTGTGCTGAACAATTGGCTGGTGTTTTTACAGACATTTCCAATCTTCACTCGACCAGCAACACGTGCCAGTAATGTGGAAAAACTCTATAATTATACCCATTCCTAAAGCATCTAATCCCTCTGTGCTGAATGACTACCGCCCTGTCGCCTTGACATCCTTAGTAATGAAATGACTTGAGAAAATTGTGAATTGTAATGTTCTCAGCGCCACCTAGAAGCTCCTCGACCCGTTTCAGTTTGCCTATCAGCCCAGCAGAGGAGTTGATGATGGCATTCTTACTCTCCTCATCATGGTCTATAGACATCTAGAAGGTGCCAAATCCCATGTCAGGGTTTTGGATGTTAACTTTTCTTCTGCTTTCAACACAATCCAGCCTTACATTCTGGCACAGAGACTCATTCGGGACTTCTCCTTAGATGAGGGGCTGGTTTTGTGGCTGTTGGACTTCCTGAGCCAGCGGTCACAGCGGGTCAAAATAGGTCCACATGTGTCGGACATACGCACCACCAACACAGGCTCTCCTCAGGGATGTGTTTTGTCCCCACTCCTGTCCATCTTGTACACTAATAGTTGTAATAGTTCCCATCCTGACAGACACCTCGTTAAGTTCGCTGATGACACTGCCTTGATCAGCCTGTTGCATGATGAYGAGGAACAYCATGGCCYGGTCCTARATKACTTKGTAGARTGGTGTGAKGAATCACACTTGGTCCTCAATACYAACAAGACCAAAGAGATGTGCATAGACTTCATAGACACCTACCTCTGCAACATCTATCAGAGGTCAGAACATAGAGATTGTAGAGGAATACAAATATCTGGGTGTCCTCTTGGACAATACTCWTCAGTGGAGTAAATGTACAGACCYGATCTACAAAAAGAGTCAACAGAGACTGTACTTTTAATGTTGACTGTACTGACTCTGTTTTTCATTGAGAGTATTTAAACTTTTTGGATTGTTTGTTGGTTTGGCAATGCCACYGTCAGCCAGAGATATATGCTGAGAAGGATTATAACCACAGCATGCAAGGTACTTGGAGTCAAACAGACAGGCCTGAATGAGATCTTTAAGGTCARGRCCCTCYGCAAGGCTCACTAAATAATTTTAGACCCAAGCCACCCCCTGTACCCGGACTTTGAACTACTCMCTGCTGGGCGCAGGTATAGGGCWCCCCTCWGCAGGAAAAACAGAACTAGACAATAATTTGTGACATGTGTGATAGCCCTTCTAAATAGCTCGGGCTAATGTTCCTATCGACCCAGTAAGGCCAGCAGGCTAGTCTCTTTTTATTCGTATGTAACTGTTATGAAAGTTGTGCTGTCAATTTGGGTGGCAGGTAGCCTAGTGGTTAGAGCGTTGAGCCAGTAACTGAAAGGTTGCTAGATCGAATCCCCGAGCTGACAAGGTAAAACTCTGTCGTTCTGCCCCTGAAMAAGGCAGTCAATCCACTGTTCCTAGGCTGCCATTGTAAATAAGAATTTGTTTCTTAACTGACTTGCCTAGTTAAATAAGATGTTTTGTATTTAAACGCCACTTTAAACGTGTACATGACACTGCAACAAAATTTCCCCATGGGGACAATAAAGTCAGTAAAGTGTAGGTASTAGCAGTAGTAGTACTTTTGCTTCACTACACGTTCCCCTGCTTTGATTGGTGTAACGATAGAAACCACAAGTGTCTATCCAGATAATGAAAAGGCACCCTCGAAAGAAAGTTCAAGGAACTTAAAGTTACATGTCGTTCGTGGCGTGCATGATCATGAGCAAACCCACTGGGCAAAATTGGGTTGAATCAATGTTGTTTCCATGTCATTTCAACCAACAACAAAAAATATGATGACGTTGAATCAACGTGGAAAACTCATTGGATTTGCAAAAAGTAATCAATGTAAGGGCATTTTTTAATGTCAACTTCAACCAAAATCCAATGACCAAACCATCTGTGTTGAATTCACGTTGAATTCAGAATAGTTGACAACTCAACCAAATGTAAATCAAAACTAGACATTGAACTGACGTCTGTGCCCAGTGGGAAGTCATTGTAGCCTATCATTTCACTTCCCATGTGAGAACCATGAGCACGGGCTTTGTTGTACCACAGCAGAAGCCTGCCAGCATCCTGCCTACCAAAGGTTGCAACATGTCCATTACAATGTAGAAAAACGCATATCAGCCATCTTTTAATAGTCATCCATATTACAGGCACTTCATCTTATTGTAACTATTTCTATGACGAATTTGCGGCCGCAATTTATGGAACCTGACCAAACTTTGGAGATAACAATAGATGACAAAGGTCAAAAGATAGGCAAGGGGTTTCCCTAAATCAATGCTTATGACAAATCCTGCTCCAGAAAATGCCATAGAGCCAGCTGGCTAATCTATTGAATACAGTGTAAGTAAAAAACACCGGCAACAACACATAATGTTAGCTAGCTAGATAAGGTTAGCAATGCTAGCTAGCTACACTGAACAGCTGTCAGTGCCCTATTTTGTTGATGTTTACTCCACATAGAAATTCCCACACCCAATTCATTAATAAGTATAAGTAGCCTTCGTCGTTCTTCGGAGGTGGAACCTAAACGTACGTTTTCTTTCTAGGACAGGAAAATTACGTTGAAATTAGTTGCGGCAATTTACTCTGGGAGGGTCCTTTAAAATCATTTCAATTTCAATAGAAAAAGTACAGACATTTAATGATTAGATAAAAGAACACTTCCCTTCTTTCTAATCGCATCATCAAATATATGGAGAACATTGCTAAAGCTTAGCTCTGGATGAGTAAACAAGTTCCAGATCTCAGAACTGTTTTGTGATGTCTCCCCACTTTCATGACCTACCTTGCATATCATATTTTATTGATAACCCAGCTATGTGTGATTGGATTGCAGATAGTACGTTGTAGCACCAAGTTAAAAGGTGTTTGTGCACATAGAACTTTCTAATTGGTAAAATCATTAATGTACTGTAAATTATATTTTTTCGGACATATCTCACATGTGAAGGACCACGTAAAGAGCAACTCTATATGAATAACAATTGTTTCCTGCAATTCATATGATATGTTAGGAATTCCGATTCGTACAATATGTTACAAATGTGTAAGTACTTAAGATCCCGTTCAATCTCTTTAAATCGTTTGCCCCTTTCTACCTAGTTTTAGTTGTTTCAGTTCAGACTGAGTATTTTTTCATCAAAACCAAAAATATATATATTTTTTTTTTTACTCAGACACCTGCAATACCATTCAAACCTCCCACAACTATCAAAGTTGGTCGGCTAAGTGCTTCTGAGAAATGGCACTGAATATCAACACGTAAGATTGTTGTCACAAAGTCATTGTAGGCCATTGGTTTGTCTAATCTCTTTTTTCTATAGTTTCATGACTCTTCAAAAGGCACTATAGTGGATATTGTGTGTGACCGTAGGACTATCTTGTATGCACTTTTCAGGAACACTTCAAAGGTTTGGACTGCAATGAGCAATTTTGTCTTGTTGGTTGGATAGACTGCTAATTCAGAATCATCCAAAGATCAATGAAGAATGAATACTATCTGAATTCATGTTCATTTCACTATCAAACTCTTATTTCAAACTGGAAGAATTCCTAATCATTCCAACTTCACATACTTTATCTTGCATGAGGTAATTCAGAGAGGAGCAAGGATTTGACAGAGTACCGTGAAATTGAAAATTGAKTTGAAAATGTGTCTGGTATTCACTTTTCCTTGCAGGGAGAACGTTCCCGGGCCGGGCCGGGTCGCCATCGCACAAAGTGCTTTCCCCTCTCTGTCTCTCGCTCTCTCTCTGTTCTTTCTATTCTTAATACCAGGTTCAGATGTCAGTTCGGGAAAAGAAATATCAGCATAACTTTTGTTGGGCGGAGTCGATAAGAGGGAACCCTTTTGCTGAGTAGGGAAAGCTGCTGTCTTTCTCCCTATTGTTCAGGGAGGTTAAAGAACAGAATGAGAGGTGACACGGGTCCACCAGGGGAAACGGAGGCGAACACCAAGGGGTCTACTTTGCTTTTTGTTTTTGTCTCTTTTTGTGCTCGAAACAGAGATTTTAATGGTCGAAGTATTAACCTCCTAAAGAGACACCTATGTCTTTTTATTTTACCATTGTGAAGCCGAACACTGTTGTGCTGACATTGCAACACAACAGTGTTCATTTAGCCAATAAAAATGATGACTAAAATATTAGTCAAACACCTATATTTCAGTGGCATTTGACTAAATAGGCCCAGAACAAACTATAATTACATTTCAGTTGACTAAAACGAGATGAGACAAAATGATCTCTGTGACTAAAATCTGACTGCCAAGTGGACTGAA
>NC_036852.1:9189798-9203208 GCF_002910315.2 Salvelinus sp. IW2-2015
CAATCATAATCTTGTTTTGACCAGTCTGTTGTAGAAAATAGATTTATATCATTAGAATGCCTTTAACCAATCACAATGCTTGTTTCGACCCAGTCTGTTGTAGAAATAGAATTTATATCATTAGAATGCCTCTTAACCAATCACAATGCTTGTTTCGACCAGTCTGTTGTAGAAAATAGATGTATATCATTGGAATGCCTCTTAACCAATCACCAATGCTTGTTTTGACCAGCCTGTTGTAGAAATAGATGTATATCTTGTGCTGCATCAATATAAATGTTTTCCTCTCCTCTCCAAAACCTCTCTTAAATTGGGGTCGGGTTGACTGTAGAGCATGGTCTCAAATGCTGACGAAGTCATGCTAACATTTTTCTTAAGAAACAAGCAAGATAAATAATTATATATATATATAAAACATGCACTACAGCCTCTCTCCACGGTTTCACAGTTGGAATTAATTGGATCTCAGCAACAACCAACATTTTAAGAAGAGAGTAAATCGAAGCGTCTCTAAATTCACACTGGGCTCTCAACAGAACACTAAAAGGAGTGTTGACGTCAGTAGTACTATCAAAGGCCGCTGTGTGTCTGTGTGAGTGTGAGTGTGAGTGTGAGTGTGAGTGTGTGTGTGTGTGTGTGTGTGTGTGTGTGTGTGTGTGTGTGTGTGTGTGTGTGTGTGTGTGTGTGGTTCCGCCCCAGAAGCGGATATCAGAAAGTACAACGCTCAATAATAGTTCTGATTATCTTTTATGAGGAATAATATAATATTTATAATATTTAATAATTTTATATTTTAAGGAAAGGACCTGTATGCTGACAAGAGAAAGATTAGATACTGCAGAGTTCTCACACAATCCAATAACGAGCAACGAACCGTGACTACAGAGGTACTACATACCACTGACTCAAAACACATTATCCCCACCACGCAGGTGGGAACAAAAACTACTTAATAGGATCCCCAATTAGAGACAACGATTCACAAGCTGCCTCTAATTGGGAATCATACAAAATCACCAACATAGAAAAATAAACAAGATACCCCACATGAACTAATCAACTAGAATAACCCCAGTCACGCCCTGACCTACTCTACCATAGGAAACAAAGGCTCTCTATGGTCAGGGGTGACTGTTAGATACCCCCCAGTCACGCCCTGCACTATCTACCATAGAGAAACAAAGGCTCTCTATGGTCAGGGCGTGACTGTTAGATACCCCCAGTCACGCCCTGACCTACTCTACCATAGAGAAACAAAGGCTCTCTATGGTCAGGGCGTGACTGTTAGATACCCCCCAGTCACGCCCTGACCTACCTCACATAGAGAAACAAAAGGCTCTCTATGGTCAGGGCGTGACTGTTAAATACCCGCAGAGTTCTCCCTTGGATGTTAGCATCCCTTTGAATCTTGAGTTTGTTAGAAAATTGTGGATGACAGAAATAATTAATAAATATTATTAATTACTTAGTCGTGTGGAGACAGAGCCACTGGAAACTACACTCGTTCAATCAAATGTTGATTCCACATCATTTCAATGAAAACGACGTTGAACCAACGTGAATAGACATTGAATTGAGCTCTGTGCCCAGTGGGCGCTCTGCGGATTTAGTTATCCGCGGCCACCTTTCCACACACACAAACACACACCCACAAACCACACACACACCACACCCAAGACACACACACACACACACACCAGACACATCACACACACACACACCACACACACACCACCACACACACCAGACACACACACACACACCACACACACACACACACACACACACACACACACCAGACACACACACACACACACACCAGCACACACAACACACCACACACACAACACCCACACACCACCACACAACACACACACACACACACACACCACACACACACCAGACACACACACACACACACCAGACACACACCACACACACACACCAGACACACACACACACACACACACCACCACACAACACACCCACACCAGACACACACACCACACAACCAGACACACACGTCACACACATTCCCTGATCACTGGACTCAAGGAAGACAAGCATCTCCGGAGCTCCTGCATCTGATTTGATGTTTTATTTTGAAGGAGAAAAAAAAAACAATTTAATTTCGCAGCGGCTGACTGCACTTTTGGAGATAGCAAGGCAGCGTCTCCCTTCACGGAAAATGTCTTGCCTACTCACCAATGGCACCCTATTCCCTACACAGTGCACCTACTTTTGACCAGGGCCCTGGTAAGAGTGCACTAGATAGGGAAAGGGGAACAATTTGAGATGCAGTCCTGAGCCTTAGCAGACACACAGTACACCATCTCATCACAGTGTTAATTTGGGAAGGAGGGAATTAAGCAGACAACTAACCATATGACATCATTCAGAATAACAACTATACCATTATGAACTACAAGACATCATTCAGCATGATAACTAACTATAGACATCATCTCAGGCATGATAACTAACTTAGACATCATTCAACATAAACTAACTAACTTAGACATCATTCAGCATGATACTACTATATACATCATTCAGCATGATAACTACATAGACATCATCAGCATGATAACTAACTATGAGACATCATTCAACATGATAATAACTAACTATAGACATCATTCAACATGATAACTACTATAGACATCATTCAACATATAGACACTAACTCATAGACATTCAATCACCATGATAACATAAACTATATACATCATTCAGCATGATAAATACTATGAGACATCATTTCAACATGATAACTAACAATAGACATCATTCCAACATGAACAACTAAGACATCATATCACATGATAACTACTACTATACACAGTCATTCCACTGATATACTAACTTATGACATCATTCAACATGGATAATAACATATGACATCATTCAAATGATATACTAACTATAGACATCATTCAGCCATGATAACTAACTATAGACACATCATTAACTGATAACTAACTAACTAATAGAATCATTCAGCATGATAACAACTTAACATCATTCAACATGATAACTAACTAACTATAGACATCATTCACATTGGAAAAAAATAAACTAACTATAGACATCATCAACATGATACTAAAACTATAGACATCATTCAACATGATATAACTAACTATAGACATCATTCAACATGATGTAACTAACTATAGACATCATTCAACATGATAAACTAAACTATAGACATCATTCACATGATAACTAACTAACTATAGACATCATTACAGCATGATAATAACCTATAAGACATATTCAGCATGATAACTAACTAACTAGCATCATTCACATGATAACTAACTATAGACCATCATTCAGCATGATAACTAACTAATATGACATCATTCAGCATGATAACTATACACTAACTATAGACATCAATTCAGCATGATAACTAACTATAGACATCATTCAGACATGATATTACTAACTAACTATAGACATCAATTCAGGCATGAAATAACTAAACTATAGACATCATTCAGCATGATACACTAACTAACTATAGCACTATCAGCCCCCATTAATAACTCAACTATATACATCATTCAGCATGATAACTAAACTATAGACATCATTCAACATGATAACTAACTAACTATAGACATCATTCAGCATACGATAACTAATTAAGACACTCATTCAGCTGATACTAACTATACTACATCATTCAACATGATCACCTAAACATATAGACATCATTCAGCATGATAACTAACTAACTAATAGACATCATTCAGCATGATACACTAACTATAGACATCATTCAGCATGCATACTAACTAACTATAGACATCATTCAACATGATAACTAACTAACTATAGACCATCATTCAGCTGATAAACTAACTAACTATAGACCATCATTCAGCAATGATAACTAACACTAACTATAGACATCATTCAGCATGATAACTAACTATATACATCATTCCAGCATGATAACTAACTAACATATAGGACATCATTCAGCATGATAACTAACTACACTATAGACATTCATTCAGCATGATAACTAACTACTATACATCATTCATAACATGATAACTAACTAACTATAGACATCATTCAGCATGATAACTAACTAACTATAGACATCATTCAGCATGATAACTAACTAACTGACATCATTCAGCATGATAACTAACTATACACATCATCAGCATGAAATAACTAACTAAGGCCATCATTCAGCATGATAACTAACTAACTATAGACATCATTCAGCATGATAACTAACTAACTATAGACATCATCAACATGATAACTAACTATAGACATCAATTCAGCATGATAACTAACTAACTATAGACATCATTCAGCATGATATACTAACTACTATAGACATATTCAGCATGATAACTACTAATCAGACATCATTCAGCATGATAATTAACTATAGACATCATTCAACATGATAATCATAACTAACTATAGACATCATTCAGCATGATAACTAACTATAGACATCATTCGCATAAACACTAACATATGACATCATTCAGCATGATAACTAACTATAACATCATTCAGCATGATAACTAACTATAGACCATCATTCAACATGATCACTACAATATAGACATCATTCAGCATGATAACTACACTATAGACATCATTCAACATGATAACTAACTACTATGACATCATTCAACTGATAATAATAACTATAGACATCATTCAACATGATAACTAACATAACTATCAGCATATCAACATGATAACTAACTATAGAACATCATTCAGCATGATACTAACTATAGACATCATTTCAGCATGATAATACTATAGACATCATCACACATGATAACACTAACAACTATAGACATCATTCACATGATAAAACTAACTATAGACATCATCAGCATGATAACTAACTATAGACATCATCAGCATGATAACTAACTATAGACATCATTCGCATGGATAACTAACTATAGACATCATTCAGCATGATAACTAACTATAGACATCATTCAGCATGAATAACTAACTATAGACATCATTCAGCATGATAACTAACTATAGACATATGTATGTCAGACATGCATGATAACTAACTATTAGACATCATTCAGCATGCATACACCTACCTAACTATAGACTCATCATCAACCATGATAAACTAACTAACTATAGAACATCATTCAACCATGATAACGACTACACTAAGACATCATTCAACATGATTAACTCAACTATAGACATCATTCAGCATGATAACTAACTAACTATAGACATCATTCAGCATGATAACTAACTAAGACAATCATTCAGCATGATAACTAACTATAGACATCATCAGCATGATAACTAACTATAGACATCATTCAACATGATAACTACTAACTATAGCACTATCACATGATACATATATAGAATCATTCAATTGGTTAAGAGGCATTCTAATGATATAAATCTATTTTCTACAACAGACTGGTCGAAACAAGCATTGTGATTGGTTAAGAGGCATTCTAATGATAAGAATGTGTTTATCTTCTATAGAATGTCACAGACTCAGCAGTCTAATGTAATATGGATCCCACCATGTCTCTGTTCAGGGTCCATCGTGTTGGGTCGGTAGTAGACCATGAGGAAACTATGTATCCCACCATGTCTCTGTTCAGAGTCCATCGTGTTGGGTCGGTAGTAGACCATGAGGAAACTATGTATCCCACCATGTCTCTGTTCAGAGTCCATCATGTTGGGTCGGTAGTAGACCATGTCTCTGTTCAGGGTCCATCGTGTTGGGTCGGTAGTAGACCATGAGGAAACTATGGATCCCACCATATTCCTTATATAAACTGGTTAGCTTCTGGCTAGCTTCTGGTTAGCTTCTGGCTAGCTTCTGGCTAGCTTCTATTGTGGATTTCAGATTTGAGGTAAATAATACTTTTTTAATTTTTAATTTAATTGGTGAGGCGGGTTGCAGGAGAGTGTTTTGAAGTTAAGTTTTTGGAAAATAAAATATATAAAAGATATGCGAAGAAATATGTATATATATACACGGGACACGACAAGAAGTAGACCATGAGGAAACTATGTAACTACAGTTTTTTACAGGCAACATATTGCTCATATTTTGGAGACGATACAATCAGAGGGATGATCATTTTCAGTGACCATAATGTTGTTCTCATCCTTGACCCTGGAACTAATGGATGCTTGTCATCATTAAGTACATGTGCTTTAGAATGATGTCAACAATCATTAGACTGAAATAAAAACCTTGGTGATGCAATAGGTTCACGCAGTCATACTGTACTGTGTTCATACTGTCATACTGTACCGTGTTCATACATTCATACTGTACCGTGTTCACACAGTCATAATGTACCGTGTTCACACAGTCATAATGTACCGTGTTCACACAGTCATAATGTACCGTGTTCATACACTCCTACTGTACCGTGTTCATACTGTCATACTGTACCGTGTTCACACAGTCATACTGTACCGTGTTCACGCAGTCATAATGTACCGTGTTCACGCAGTCATACTTTACCGTGTTCACACAGTCATACTGTACCGTGTTCATACACTCCTACTGTACCGTGTTCACGCAGTCATACTTTACCGTGTTCACTAAGTCATACTGTACCGTGTTCATACTGTCATACTGTACCGTGTTCATACACTCCTACTGTACCGTGTTCACACAGTCATACTGTACCGTGCTCACACAGTCATACTGTACCGTGTTCATACTGTCATACTGTACCGTGTTCACACAGTCATACTGTCCCGTGTTCACACAGTCATACTGTACCGTGGCCGTGGTTTCATACAGTCAATACTGGTACGTGTTCATACAGTCATACTGTACCGTGTTCACACATTCATACTGTACCGTGTTCACACATTCATACTGTACCGTGTTCACATATTCATACTGTACCGTGTTCACACAGTCATACTGTACCGTGTTCACACAGTCATACTGTACCGTGTTCATACATTCATACTGTACCGTGTTCACACAGTCATAATGTACCGTGTTCATACATTCATACTGTAACCGTGTTCACACAGTAATACTGTACCGTGTTCATACACTCCTACTGTACTGTGTTCATACTGTCATACTGTACCGTGTCACACAGTCTCTGTACTGTGTTCACAACAGTCATACTGTACTGTGTTCACACAGTCATACCGTACCGTGTTCACACAGTCAGACTGTCCGTGTTCACACAGTCATACTCTACCGTGTTCACACAGTCATACTCTACCGTGTTCACACAGTCATACTCTACGTTTCACACAGTCCATTCTGTACCGTGTTCACACAGTCATACTGTACCGTGTTCACACAGTCATACTGTACCGTGTTCACACAGTCATAATGTACCGTGTTTCACACAGCTGAAGTACACTACTGCTTTATCCCCAGACAGCTGAAGTACCACTACTGCTTTATCCCCTAGACAGCTGAAGTACACTACTGCTTTACCTCTAGACAGCTGAGTACACTACTGCTTTCACTAGCAGCTACACTACTGCTTTACCCTCTAGACAGCTGAAGTACACTACTGCTTTACCCTCCTAGACAGCTGAAGTACACTACTGCTTTACCTCTAGACAGCTGAAGTACACTACTGCTTTACCCTCTAGACAGCTGAAGTACACTACTGCTTTACCCTCTAGACAGCTGAAGTACACTACTGCTTTACCCTCTAGACAGCTGAAGTACACTACTGCTTTATCCCCTAGACAGCTGAAGTACACTACTGCTTTATCCTCTAGACAGCTGAGTCAACTACTGCTTTACCCCTGACAGCTGAAGTACACTACTGTATCCCTAGACAGCTGAAGTACACTACTGCTTTATCCTAGACGCGAAGTACACTACTGCTTTATCCCCTAGAAGCTGAAGTACACTACTGCTTTATCCCTAGACAGCTGAAGTACATACTGCTTACCCTCTAGACAGCTGAAGTACACTACTGCTTTATCCTCTAGACAGCTGATATACACTACTGCTTTACCCTCTAGACAGCTGAAGTACACTACTGCTTTATCCCCTAGACAGCTGAAGTACACTACTGCTTTTACCCTCTAGACAGCTGAAGTACACTACTTCATTATCCCATACAGCTGAAGTACACTACTGCATTATCCCCATACAGCTGAAGTACACTACTGCATTATCCCCAGACAGCTGAAGTACACTACTGCTTTATCCCCAGACAGCTGAAGTACACTACTGTTTTACCCTCTAGACAGCTGAAGTACACTAACTGCTTTACCCTCTAGAACAGCTGAAGTACACTAACTGCTTTACCCTTAGACAGCTGAAGTACACTACTGCTTTATCCCTCTAGACAGCTGAAGTACACTACTGCTTTATCCCTAGACAGCTGAAGTACACTACTGCTTTATCCCCAGACAGCTGAAGTACACTACTGCTTTATCCTCTAGACAGCTGAAGTACACTACTGCTTATCCTCTAGACAGCTGAAGTACACTACTGCTTTACCCCCTAGACAGCTGAAGTACAACTAACTGCTTTATCCTCTAGACAGCTGAAGTACACTACTGCTTTATCCCCAGCCAGCTGAAGTACACTACCTGCTTTATCCCCTTAGACAGCTGAAGTACACTACTGCTTTACCTCTAGACAGCTGAAGTACACTACTGCTTTACCCTCTAGACAGCTGAAGTACACTACTGCTTTACCCTCTAGACAGCTGAAGTACACTACTGCTTTACCCTCTAGACAGCTGAAGTACACTACTGGTTTAACTCTAGACAGCTGAAGTACACTACTGCTTTACCCTCTAGACAGCTGAAGTACACTACTGCTTTACCCTCTAGACAGCTGAAGTACACTTACTGCTTTACCTCTAGACAACTGAATACACTACTGCTTATCCCCAGACAGCTGAAGTACACTACTGCTTTATCCTCTAGACAGCTGAAGTACACTACTGCATTATCCCCAGACAGCTGAAGTACACTACTGCTTTATCCCCTAGACAGCTGAAGTAACACTACTGCTTTACCCTCTAGACAGCTGAAGTACACTACTGCTTTACCCTCTAGACAGCTGAAGTACACTATGCTTTAATCCCCTAGACAGCTGAATTACACTACTGCTTTATCCCCAGACAGCTGAAAGTACCACTACTGCTTTATCCTAGACAGCTGAATGTACACTACTGCTTTACCTCTAGACAGCTGAGTACACTACTGCTTTATCCTCTAGACAGCTGAAGTACACTACTGCTTTTACCCTCTAGACAGCTGAAGTACACTACTGCTTTATCCCCTAGACAGCTGAAGTACACTACTGCTTTAACCTCTAGACAGCTGAAGTACACTACTGCTTTATCCTCTAGACAGCTGAAGTACACTACTGCTTTATCCTCTAGACAGCTGAAGTACACTACTGCTTTATCCCCTAGACAGCTGAAGTACACTACTGCTTTACCCTCTAGACAGCTGAAGTACACTACTGCTTTACCCTCTAGACAGTGAAGTACACTACCTGCTTTACGTTCTACTGACAGCTGAAGTACACTACTGCTTTACCCTCTAGACAGCTGAAGTACACTACTGCTTTATCCCCTAGACAGCTGAAGTACACTACTGCTTAACCTCTAGACAGCTGAAGTACAGCTACTGCTTTATCCTCTAGACAGCTGAAGTACACTACTGCCTTTACCTCTAGACAGCTGAAGTACACTACTGCTTTACCCTCTAAGACAGCTGAAGTACACTACTGCTTTTACCCTCTAGACAGCTGAAGTACACTACTGCTTTACCCTCTAGACAGCTGAAGTACACTACTGCTTTTCATCCCCTAGACAGCTGAAGTCACTACTCGCTTTAACCTCTAGACAGCTGAAGTAACCTACTGCTTTATCCCCTAGACAGCTGAAGTTACACTACTGCTTTTCCTCTAGACACCTCCTCCCCCTCACAGCTAAGTACACTACTGCTTTATCCCTAGACAGCTGAAGATACACTACTGCTTTATCCCCTAGACACTGAAGTACACTACTGCTGTCACGTTCCTGACCTGTTTTATGTTATTTTTGTATGTGTTTAGTTGGTCAGGGCGTGAGTTGGGGTGGGCATTCTATGTTTTGTGTTTCTATGTTAGGTCACTTGTAATTAGCCTTATATGGTTCTCAATCAGAGACAGGTGTTTGACGTTTTCCTCTGATTGAGCCCAATATATAGGTTGGCTGTTCACACTGTTGTTTGTGGGTGATTGTCTTCCGTGTCTGTGTCTGCGCACCACACGGGACTGTTTCGGTTGTTCGTTCGTTGGATGTAGTCTGTTCCTGTTCGTGAGTTCTTCGTGTTAGTTATGTAAGTTACCATGTTCAGGTCTGTCTACATCGTTTTGTTATTTTGTAATTTTCCAAGTGTTTTTCGTGTTCGTCTTCGTCTTTAAATAAATTTCAATATGTCATCACACCTCGCTGCATTTTGGTCGATCCTTGTCCTCTCTCTTCGGATGAAGAGGAGGAGGAGAACCGTTCAACTGCTTTATCTCTAGACAGCTGAAGTACACTACTGCTTTATCCCCAGACAGCTGAAGTACACTACTGCTTTACCCTCTAGACAGCTGAAGTACACTACTGCTTTATCCCCAGACAGCTGAGTAACACTACTGCTTTATCCCCAGCACAGCTGAAGTACATACTGCTTTATCCCCAGACAGCTGAAGTACACTAAACTGCTTTACCCTGCTAGACAGCTGAAAGTACACTACTGCTTTATCCCCAGACAGCTGAAGTACACTACTGCTTTAATCCCCAGACAGCTGAAGTACACTACTGCTTTTCCCCAGACAGCTGAAGTACACTACTGCTTTATCCCAGACAGCTCTCTGAGGTATCATTCTCTCTCTCTCTCTCTCTCTCTCTCTCTCTCTCTCTCTCTCTCTCTCTCTCTCCCTTTCTCCCTCTCTCCCTCTCTCCCTCTCTCCCTCTCTCCCTCTCTCTCCCTCTCTTCCCTCTCTCCCTCTCCCTCTATTCCTCTATCTCTCCCTCTCTTTTACTCTCCCCTCCCCCCTCCTCAATATTACTCCTCCATAATACAGACTACTGTCTGATTTGATGTCAAATGAAGTCTATCGTTAGGCTCATTGAGTCTCTGATATTTGGTGAGGATGGGTCTGGGGTTCTTTCTCGGCTAAGCAAGGGGAAATAACAGTTCAAAAAAGTGACTGCTATCCTCCGGTTCTGTCCTAATGACGCTTCCTGTCACTGACAGAGCTTTCTTGGTGTTGTTTATATCTATTTTCAACAACAGCCGTAAAACCGGAGCGCGGCATTTGCCAGTCCCAAACGGCGGTCTATTCTGTGGTCAGAAGTAGTTCTCTGTAATGGGGAATAGGCTGCCAATTGGGACACAGAGTCCTAGGACTGAGGGGGGGGGGGGGGGGGAAACACATCTCCAATAAAAAACATCCAAACACGGACCAAAGTGCCTCGCGAATGATTCCGCGCATCCCATGTGACGCACAAAGCATTCACACGGCTCTCCTCCTAATTGAATATAAAGTATTAGCGCTTCTCCCAACTCGCCATCCCTGGCCCCCATTTCCCGCAATTATTTTAGCATAATAAACACATTAGCCAGAGCCCTGCGCCCTAAGAATAAATCTTTCCCCGCCATATAAAATAATTTACCAACATTAATCTGGGCTGATGAATAATGCAAGCAGGGGTTCAGGGAGAGTGTTATTCTCAATCAGAAGAGGAGACAACACTACAGATGGGATTAGGAGGAGAGGAGGTGGAGGAGGACAGGAGGAGAGGGGAGGAGGACAGGAGGAGAGAAGGAGAGAGGGGGGAGGAGGACAGGGGAGAGGGGGAGGAGGACAGGAGGAGAGGATAGGAGGAGAGGGGAGGAGGAGCAGGAGGAGAGGAGAAGGACGAGAGGGGAGGACAGGAGGAGGAGGACAGGAGGAGAAGGAGAAGGAGGACAGGAGGAGAGAAGGAGAGGGGGAGGAGAGGAGGAGAGGAGAGAAGGAGAGGGGGAGGAGAGGAGGAGAGGAGGAGAGAAGGAGAGGGGGAGGAGAGGAGATATCATTGATTATATATTTCCTGAGTATAATAATTATGATAATAATTTATTTAAATGGCCTGACAGTGTTAACATATAGATCAGGGTAGAGTTGGGTCAGATAAGGTCTGCTGTAGTAACATATTGATCAGGGTAGAGTTGGGTCCAGATAGGTCTGCTGTAGTAACATATTGATCAGGGTAGAGTTGGGGTCCAGATAGGTCTGCTTGTAGTAACATATTGATCAGGGTAGAGTTGGGTCCAGATAGGTCTGCTGTAGTAAACATATTGATCAGGGTAGAGTTGGGTCCGAATGGTCTGCTGTAGTACATATTGATCAGGGTAGAGTTGGGTCCAGATAGGTCTGCTGTAGTAACATATTGATCAGGGTAGAGTTGGGTCCAGATAGGTCTGCTGTAGTAACATATATTGATCAGGAGGTAGAGTTGGGGTCCAGATAGGTCTGCTGTAGTAACATATTGATCAGGGTAGAGTTGGGTCCAGATAGGTCTGCTGTAGTAACATATTGATTCAGGGTAGAGTTGGGGTCCAGATAGGTCTGCTGTAGTAACATATTGATCAGGTTAGAGTTGGGTCCAGATAGGTCTGCTGTAGTAACATATTGATCAGGGTAGAGTTGGGTCCAGATAGGTCTGCTGTAAGTAACATATTGATCAGGGTAGAGTTGGGTCCAGATAGGTCTGGCTGTAGTAACATATTGATCAAGGGTAGAGTTGGGTCCAGATAGGTCTGCTGTAGTACATATTGATGCGGTCCAGTTCTGCTGTAAGACAGATGCATTATAGGTAGGGCCTTGTGTTTTGGTTGATCATGTCACATGACCTCATTGTTTGCCTTTATTTAAATATTTTTCATCAAAACTTTCCCCTTTCTTATTTTGTCAGATGTTTATTTCTATCGACTGGTAAATCCACAACACTGATTTATGTACTGTATTTAATGTCACATTTATGCTATTTGAATGTGGTATTCCAGGATATGTTCAATTACAGTATATCATCAGCAGCATTGGAGGCTGGTGACTTGACAAATGGAGGAGGATGGGAGACTCACGGTATAGCAGGATTGCACTGAGACCACAAAGTTGTTAAAAAAGAATATCATCAAATACTAATTATCTTAACCTAAAGCATTTAATAAAAGATATTTATAGTCAATTATTATTGTGAGGGGGAAAGAGAGGGCTACTTACACCGTGTTGGGAAGGGAAACACAGCAGTGATTGAATGAGGGTATGAGGTAACAGTGGGGCAAAAAAGTATTTAGTCAGCCACCAATTGTGCAAGTTCTCCCACTTAAAAAGATGAGAGAGGCCTGTAATTTTACATCATAGGTACACTT
>NC_036852.1:9206558-9209842 GCF_002910315.2 Salvelinus sp. IW2-2015
CTTCAGTCTGTAGCATGGTTATTCTGGTTAGGTAAAGTATTCAGTTGTAGCATGGTTAGCCTGGGTTAGTAACGTCTTCAGTTGTAGCAATGGTTAGCCTGGGTTAGGTAAAGTATTCAGTTGTAGCATGGTTAGCCTGGTAGGTAACGTCTTCAAGTTGAAGCTTGGTTAGCCTGGGTTAAGTAAACGTATTCAGTTGTAGCATGGTTAGCCTGGGTTAAGTAACGTATTCAGTTGTAGCATGGTTAGTCTGGGTTAGGTAACGTATTCAGTTGTAGCATGGTTAGTCTGGGTTAGGTAAACGTCTTCAGTTGTAGCAGGTTAGTCTGGGTTAGGTAACGTCTTCAGTTGTAGCATGTTTAGCCTGGGTTAGGTAACGTCTTCAGTTGAAAGCTTGGTTAGCCTGGGTTAAGTAACGCTTTCAAGTTGTAGCATGTTTAGGCCTGGGTTAGGTAAAACGTCTTCAGTTGTAGCATGGTTAGCCTGGGTTAAGTAACGGTATTACAGTTTTGTAGCATGGTTAGCCTGGGTTAGGTAACGTCTTCAGTTGTAGCATGGGTTAGCCTGGGTTAGGTAACTTCTTCAGATGTAGCATGGTTTAGCCTGGGTTAGGTACGTATTCAGTTGTAGCATGGTTAGCTCGTGTTTAGGTAAACGTATTCAGTTGTAAGCATGGTAGGCGCCTGGGTTAGGTAACGTCTTCAGTTGTAGCTTGTTAGCCCTGGGTTAGGTAACGTATTCAGTTGTACATGGTTAGCCTAGGTTAGGTTCCGTATTCAGTTGTAGCATAGTCAGCCTGGGTTAGGTAAGTCTTCAGATGTAGCAAGTAGAGAGCCCAGAGATACATCAGCATCCTTTTGATCAGGAAGATCGAGATGGACAGACCCACAGGGGGGACAGGGGTTGGCTTACCGTTGCTGTGCCAATCTCTCTCTCTCTCTCTCTCTCTCTCGTCTCTCTCTCCTCTCTCTCTCTCTCTGTTCTCTCAATCTCTCTTCTCTCTCTCGTCTCTCGCTCCTTCCGGCCTCTCCCGCTCTCTCTCTCTTTTTCCCTTTTTTCACCTCCAGGCTCCCTGCTGCTCTTCTTCCTTGGTAAACTACCTCTGTAAGATTCAGGTGAGGTTTCATCACTAAACCCCTGTCAGTGTTTAAGCCCTTCATTTCTTCCCGACCCAGGGTACACATTATAACGGAAGCCCAAAGCACTGGCTTACTACGTCTGTAGCCAGGAAGTGCTTTGAAAGGCTGGTCATGGCTCACATCAACACCATTATCCCAGAAACCCTAAACCCACTCCAATTTACAAAACGCCCCAACAGAACCACAGATGATGTAATCTCTATTGCACTCCACACTGCCCATTCCCACCTGGACTAAAGGAACACCTATGTGAGAATGCTATTAATTGACTACAGCTCAGCATTCAACACCGTAGTGCCCTAATAGCTAATCACTAAGCTAAGGACCATGGGACTAAACACCTTCCTCTGCAGCTGGGTCCTGGACTTCCTGACGGGCCGCCCCCAGGTGGTGAGGGTAGGTAACAAAAACATCCTCCACGCTGATCCTCAACACGGGGGCCCCTCAGGGATGGGTGCTTAGTCCCCTCGTGTACTCCCTGTTCACTCATGACTGCATGGCCAGGCACGACTCCAACACCATCATCAAGTTTGCCGATGACACAACAGTGGTAGGTCTGATCACCGACAACGATGAGACAGTCTACAGGGAGGAGGTCAGAGACCTGGTCATGTGGTGCCAGGACAACAACCTCTCCCTCAACGTGATCAAGACTAAGGAGATGATTGTGGACGACAGGAAAAGGAGAGCCGATCACGCCCCCATTCTCATCGACGGGGATGTAGTGGAGCAGGTTGAGAGCTTCAAGTTCCCTGGTGTCCACATCACCAACAAACCATCATGGTCCAAACACACCAAGACAGTCGTGAAGAGGGCATGACAAAGCCTATTGCCCCTCAGGAGACTGAATAGATTTGGCATGGGTCCATAGATCCTCAAAAGGTTCTACAGCTGCACCATCGAGAACATCCTGACTGGTTGCATCAAAGCCTGGTTTGGCAACTGCTCTGCCTCCGACCGCAAGGCACTACAGAGGGTAGTGCGTACGGCCCAGTACATCACTGGGGCCAAGCCTCCTGCCATTATGGACTTCTATACCAGGCGGTGTCAGAGGAAGGCCCTAAAAATTGACTCCAACCACCCTAGTCATAGACTGTTCTCTCTGCCACCACACGGCAAGCAGTACCGGAGCGCCAAGTCTAGGTACAAACGACTTCTTAACAGCTCCTACCTCCAGGCCGTGAGACTCCTAAACAGCTAATCAAAGGACTACCCAGACACCTCTTTCATGATGCTGCTACTCTCTCTTTCATGATGCTGCTACTCTCTGTTTATTACTATGCATAGTCACTTTAACTCTAACTGCATGTACATAATTCCGTTAACTAACCGGTGCCCCCACACATTGACTCTGTACCGGTACCCCCTGTATATAGCCTCCACATTGACTCTGTACCGTAACACCCTGTATATAGCCTCCACATTGATTCTGTACCGTAACACCCTGTATATAGCCTCCACATTGATTCTGTACCGGTACCCCCTGTAAATAGCCACCACATTGACTCTGTACCGGTACCCCCTGTATAGTAACAGCCACTCCGATTGATTCTGTGGTACTGGGCACCTGGAACATAGCCACAAAATGATCTGTGCAGGTACCCCTGTATAGTAGCCTCCACATAGATGTACCGGTACTTCGGGATTCCTTTTAGCGCGTTTGTACCTTGTAAAGTAGCCTCCACATTGACTCTGTACCCGGTACCGTCCCTCGGCTTATAATGCGCTCCACATTGACTCTGTACCTGGTTACCCCTGTCAAAAAGCCCTACTGCCTGTACGACACTGATTCTGCTCCACGATGTACCCCCCTGTATATAGCTCACCAATTGGACTCTGTACAAGGTACCTCCCTGTAATATAGCCTCCACATTGGTAGACTGGTAACCGGACCTGTCTTAATAGTCCCACATTGACTCTGTCACGTACCGCCTCCCTGTATATACGCTCCACATTGACTCTGTACCGGTACCCATGTATATAGCCTCCACAATTGACTCTCTACCGGTACACCCTGTATATAGCCTCCACATGATCTGTAACCGGTACCTTCGTGCTTCCCTGTATAGAGTAGCTCTCACGTTGACTCTTTCCTGTGGTACCGTTCTCTGCCGGGCCGCCTGTATAGTAGCTCTTTCACACATA
>NC_036852.1:9209979-9211884 GCF_002910315.2 Salvelinus sp. IW2-2015
GAGTCGGAGCTGCTGACAGAGAAAGAGGTGGCCATGATCTTCGTCAACTGGAAGGAGCTCATCATGTGTAACATCAAGCTGCTCAAGTACGCCCCCTAGCCACCTCTGGTCCTGTTGTCATAACTATAGTTTAACTAGCTATATGGTGGATAGCAGCTGATTAAAGGGGCAATCTTGGATTGGTACATCCATTTGTACACTTTCAAAGTAATGATATTTTGCCATTGATCCTTGTAAACAAACACGGTACAGCTTCAGAACATGGTTAAAACTATAGCCAGACTCACCAATCGTCCCATTCTCTTCTGCCCCCTTCCTCCTGTCCCCCATCACCAGGGCTCTGAGGGTTAGGAAGAAGATGTCGGGCGAGCGCATGCCGGTGAAGATGATTGGAGACATCCTGACGGCCCAGCTGCCCCACATGCAGCCCTACATCCGCTTCTGCAGCTGCCAGCTCAACGGGGCCACGCTCATCCAGCAGAAGACCGACGAGGTGCCCGAGTTCAAGGACTTTGTCAAGGTAATGGAGAAAGGCCGTAAAGTGCGCATTGCCTGCGTCACCATCTCAAATGGCACCTTATTCCCTATATAGTGCACAACTGTTGACCAGAGCTCTATGTTTGACTAATTTGTATTGAACTTTTATTGGCCCCTAGTGTCTCGTGCACATTCCGTTTGTTCATGCCCCTTGTTTGGTTGTCTGTGAATAGCCTCGACTCCAGCCGTTCTTGGTTTCTTCGCGCGATGTCTGACACCGCAAGACTAGACTAATATACTAGCGTCAGTATACTTTCTTATTTGAGGGTAGCCGAGCCACAGCACTAGGTTGGGACTGATCCAACGTGATTCCTGTGTATATATATTCACATGTGAGTGTTATTAGGTTCTACGCTGATATCTGATAGTGATAGTGTTTCCTCTCCCCTACAGAGACTGGCCATGGACCCAGGTTGTAAGGGAATGCCCCTCTCCAGCTTCCTCCTCAAACCCATGCAAAGGGTGACGCGCTACCCCCTCATCATCAAAAATGTATGTGCACACATGTTTTCTCACACCCACTCTTCCCACCATCTGAATAAAGTGTATGTGATTGAAAAGCCTGGCCACAGCCTCTGAAGCTAAGCGGGTTTGGTCCTGGTCGGTGCCTGGATGCTAGACCAGATGCTGCTGGAAGTGGTGTTGGAGGACCATTAGGAGGCACTCTTTCCTCAGGTCTAAAATATATATCCCAATGCCCCAGGGCAGTGATTGGGGACATTGCCCTGCGTAGGGTGCTGTCTTTCTGATAGGACGTTAAACGGATGCCCTGACTCTCCGTGGTCACTAAAGATCCAGTGGCACTTATCGTAAAATTAGGGGTGTTAACCCCAGTGTCCTAAATTCCCAATCTGGCCCACATACCATCATGGCCACCTAATCATCCCCAGCTTCCAATTGGCTCATTCATTCCCCTCCTCTCCCATGTAACTATTCCCCAGGTTGTTGCTGTAAATGAGAATGTGTTCTCAGTAAAGCTACCTGGTAAAATAAGGGTTAAATAAATAAAACATTTAACTGATACACACACACACACTGGAATTGACTATCTAACTATGTGTGATACGGCTCAGATCCTAGAGAATACTCCGGAGGCTCACCCGGACCATAGCCATCTGAAGCAGGCTCTGGAGAAGGCTGAGGAGCTGTGTTCCCAGGTCAACGACCATGTTCCTGTGTTTTCATTGTGTTTTATTTGACCATTATTTAACCAGGCGAGTCAGTTAAGAATTATTATATATATATTTTTAAATAATGATTTGTGTGTGTTTTGTGTGTCTGTATACCTCAGACAGACCCTCACACTGGACGTGGGCCTGGTCACTCCAAGCCGGTCAGAGTTCTCCTTCTCCTGAGCGCTCTGCTCGT